>NW_024581136.1:14655807-14764489 GCF_017639235.1 Corvus kubaryi
ACCACCGCAGCGCCGGCGGGGGGCGGGAGGGAGGCAGTGCTCGGGCGGCGCCGCCGGCAGCGGCCCCAGCGCCTTGAGACCCCGGCAAGTGAAGCCCCCGGTAAGGAGAGCCCCGCGGGAGAGGGGCCGGGGCAGCCGCGGGACAAGGGCGCGGTCCCGGGGTCCGCCGGGAGAGGCGGGGTGGGTGGGCGGCATCACCCGGTGCCGTCCCGCCCGCCCCGGAGCGCTGGCACGGCGCGGGCACAACGCCCGGGCTCCGCGGGGAAGGGAGGGGCCGGGGCAGGGCCGCGGAGGGTTCCCCGAGGTGGTGCCGGAGACGAGGGGCTGCGGAAGGGAGGCTCGGTACCCTGGGATGGGAGGCGAGGAGCGGGCGGGGCGCGGGCAGAGACCCCCGGTGCCGCCGGGTCCGGTCCGGCGGGGATGCGGGGCGCCGCGGGGCCCCTGTGGCCGGGGAAGGAGCTGCTGGGGGTCGTCAGGGGCAGCCCGGGGTGCGCCGTGCCGGCCGGAGCGCGGGGCGTGCAGAGCGCTCCGGCCACCCCAGCAGCATCACCTGGACCGGCGCTTGGGGTCCGGGTCTTTACAGCGGGCAGCAACAGGCGGCTCCCGGGCTTGGGGAACAGCTGCGGAAGCTCCGGCTCTCGGTTCTGTACCTGGCTAGAGCAGCCCAACCCTCGTTTGGGTTTCAGCATTCCGTATGTCGGCTTTGTGGCGAGGGGCTGTGACTTGCATGCCTTGCGTGACTGTTGTGGCAAAGGTGAATCGGAAGGTGCTCCCCGTCTTTAGGAAAAGTGCAAAGTCATTAGGTGCTTTTCGTGTCATATTTTGTAGGTATTGCTGGTTTTCCCATCCAGATTTATTTTATTTTTTTGAGTCTGCTTTTTTATTTTTGCACTTGTTGCTGAGGTTATCACGTCCTCTAATTTTTAATTTGATTTCTGTTGGAAATTGTGAAAAACAATCCAAATTGCTAACAGCTATAGATGTGGTAGACAAGTTTAGTTTATGCTGTAATATTATCTGAACTAATTCAAAATAAGCCTCTGATCTGTTCCCTCCTGTTAATTACACAGTTGAGAATGTTGTCTTTTATTAGACTGGTTATTGTAGCTTGGAAAGTACATGATTTTCCAGGATGGTTTTCAGTTCTGAAATAGAAGCAGGGTAAGTCTAAAGGCTAAGTATGAGCTGAGGAAAAAGGTCCTTAATTTAATTAGGTGTAATCAGTTTCTGAAGAAACAAAGGAGTAGTTGCTCTCTGCTGGGTGGAGAGTACTGGGAAGGGAAGGGGAAAGAATGAGAAAATGGTGCAGAGAGAGGAGACAGGTACCAGCCTCTAAAACCCGCTGTGAAAGCGCTGGGAGAGATGAAAACGGTTCCTGTGGGAATAGCGGGGACATGAGTCTGCAAAGTCATGGGAGTGTTCAGAGGAAAACCTGAAGCTGCTTCCTGATTTCTGTTAGAAATATGGGAAGTGATGTAAAAGATGGTCTAACTAACCTGACAATGAAGTGTCAGCTATAGGAGATGTAATCGCTGGTTAGAGCTGGGGGAAGTCTGAAGCCATGCTAACAGGAATAATAACTGTATCAACAAATTAAGATGAAACAAACCACATGACAAGCGCACACTGTCCTGGAAGTCTCTTAAGGGGATGGGAATCTTCAGTGGTTTTTTGCAGTGTTTGTTTGTGATTCTCAAGCACGATAGCTGTGGTGAAGTTAATTAGTGCTTCCAAAGAACAGACTGATGTTATCTGGGAAGAAGGGGGCTAGGGAAATGAGGGAGATTGTAAATATATGGATATGTCTTGCTGTGTGTCTACTATGGCAAACTATAGTTTGAATTATTATTTCTCTAAAATGAACAGTTCTTACAGTGAATAAGGTAGATGGGTTATACAGATTTAATAGGCTGAGAACTAAGGTTATAATAGTATATACTAACACCTTTCGTCTCTTAATCATAAAAAAAATTGAGTTTCAGGTTACAGAGGTGTCTTTTTCTCTCTTCTGTATTGTTAAAGTGTTACAGCAAATAGCTGCTGCTCTATCTGTACTTCAGCCCTTTCCTGAGTGCTTGGAAAGTTGGTCTTGATTAATTGCTCAGGTCATTTAAATCTTAAGTAAAAAAATTTCTGGCTACAAATGTAATGTGTTATGTTGGATAATAAAGTTTCAACTGTATCATGTTGCTTACTTGAGAATTAATACATCTAGTGTTTACTTTGTCCAGCTATTCTAATTTTCCACTTTCGAAAGAAAAATGTGGGATTTAAAAACCTCACTAGAAAATCTTGGAAAAAATATTTTTGAATACAGAACTGAGTATTTCTCTCCTGGACCACTATGGAACTTTAAAAAAAAGGCACAAAATTTATAAATACAAGATTCTGAAGGTGAATAAGAGCTATAAATAAATAAATCCCCACAGTATATAGAGAAGTGATCTCTCTTTTCTGCCAGTCTTTAATTTCTGACTGTTTTGTTACCGAAGGCAGTAATTTATGTATTTTTATGTCTCAGAAGTCACTTTGAAATGTCTTATCAGAGTAGTTAGAAATTCAGAATCTCTGTGCTTGACGTGCAGTGCGTGGTCCTGGAATGTAAATACTTCGGGACAGTGATAATGCAGTGATTGTGTTTTGTACTTAATACTGTCTGGAAATATCAATGCTCAGATTAATGCAGCTCCCAAGTGCCTGGAACCGGCTGTTTAGAAAGTATGCATAGTGTTGCTAATCAAGAAAATATTTTTTAAGTTCCACCAAAATTTTTCTCCTCTCTAATTGGATGCAGACCTGTCACTTAGTTCATCTTCTGAAGTGTGTAATTAAATTTAGTTGTTATTGTTTCGTTCTTGTATGAAACTTCTGTGTTTTGCAACCCAGAGTTTTGTAATAGAATTTACATGAAAGATCTGAAACAGAACTAAAGCAAATGCTCCTGAAAAACACAGAATGTGTGCTGTTCTCTTGAGGCTGTGGTTTGGTACCTGACACCAGTGCAGAGGGCTTCTTGGAGCTTTCTGGATAACAGGAGGCAGGGCTGGACAAAGCTGCAGCTTTAATTAAAAGGATGGCACTGTTCAGGCTTGGGGTCATGTCTTTAGCAGTGTTTGAACAACAGAATTGTCTTTGCAGAGAGTCTGAAACAGAAGAGCAAGAGGGGAACTTGTGAATGCTTTGAGTGAATGTCAGCTTGGATGCCACCAGTGATACTCGATGTGCTGATCATTGTGAGTCGCTGTAGTTACTGTGGAGCAGTGCCGCAGTGAGAGCTGGGCTGAGGGTTTATAAAAACCAGAATTAATGCAAGTATAGAGGGACATTGGCTGGCAAATAGTAATGCATGCAGTTCATTGAAGACAGTTTCATTTCCTTTAAGATGTCTCAGCTCCCAAAAGTTTGTGAAATGCTGACATGCACTAAGCCAAATTTTGATTCACTTACTGTAACTCTTGCAATCTCTTGCCTTCTCAAAGGGCTTAAACTGGAAAGAAGGGGAAGATGAAAGTGCCTGATTGTATTGTAGAGCAGAAGGCACTCTCAAGTCCCACCTATTACATAAAGTTAGCTGTTTTTGGCAAAACAGGCTTGACAATTTGCATGAACTATTTTCCTCCTCCTTACGTTAGATCTCAGACAAATATTAATCATATGGATTTTCAGTGTAAGCCAAATGTTTGAGTCATTGTGAATCCCGGTGTTTTGCAACATTAAAAAAGCTGAGTAATGTTAAGATTAAAATTATTTTATAGGGTTTTAATTTTCAAATGGGGTGGGGAGGGGGACAAAATGAAATCATCAAATCAATCCCAGGATTGAATGTGCTTCTTAAATGAGATTGAAACTCTTGGAGCTGCTCTCAGTGACTGGATTGGCAGCTTTACAAGAACAAGTCACCTCATTGCAATCAGCAGTGGGAACTCTTGGACCTGCCTGGTTTGTTTTCATCATGCAGGTATTAATTCAGGTGGTCAGCATCTAGTCTAGCACAGAGCATCCAGGCAGTTTCAGAATAACTTGATGATTTAATCTTGTTGGATTATTTTTTGTATATGTTTTTCTTGCCCTATATATATATATCTATCTTTTAGTGTAGTAACTGTTTCTAAGATAAATTGCACTTGTGTAAGTTTGTTTATATATTGCAATGCAATTAGTGTGGTATTTGTGTGCATTTGAAATCTTGCATTAAAATTAAAGATGGTCATTTACAATCTGTTGTTGAAATGTGATATTTAAAATTGCTCTCTTTAAAATAAATATTTTATCTCAGTATTTTTCTGGCTACCCCTTGTGTCATAATTGATTGCTTTAGGTGATCGTTCATGTAAACCAGTTTTATTCCTAGTTTGGAAAAGGAAGACATTTTTCTTCTTTCAGATTCTTGATTTGAGTTGAGCTTAGTTGTTACTGAGCTGAAAGAAGTATTCAGATTCCATGTATAGATGTTATGCTTGTCAAAATCTGATTTCACACACTAAATTTAGTGTGTACCTAGTGATTTTGATCAGTTTTGATGATTTGACTTTAAGATTTTGACAGTGCAATGTAATGTTACGGTACTAAAAGTAAGTAAATTGGAGTACACTAGGGCGTAGCTAGTTAAATTCTATAAAAGCTTTCTCCCCCTTCCCCAGAAAAATTTGAGTTAGGTTTAGGACCATGGTTTTATCTTGTGTTGCTATTGAGAGGGCAGACTGGAGCCCTTTGCTTGTGCGTGGTGCTGATGGGAAGATCTGATCAAGTTCTGTTGTAATCTCAACATTAGGCAGAGTTAAAAAAGTAGCACAGCAAAGTTTCCATGACAGCATTAAGTCCAGATGCCCTAGAATTTCAAGAAATTAATCATGACGTTAGTACCATTTTCCTTCCATTGAATGGTAGGGTAGGAAGGACATAGCAGGGGGGTTGGGTGCTCCTGACATCTCAGGGGAGAAGAGTAGTGGTCCACAGGGAGGTGTTACAGCTTTTTGTAGGACAGTGGATGCCTGTTTTCAGTCTTGCTGACTGACACTTGTTGGACAAGAAACTTCTTCATTGCTTTTTCAAGTAGTTTTAATACAAGGTGTCTAAGTACAAAACTAATTGAAAGTATGGAGAATGAGGTGGCCCAGAAGTAAAACTATGGTTTTGGTGCTACAAACACAACTTTAATTTCTCAGATGTGCACCAGAAAAGGGGAAACTCCTCTTTTGTCTGGGAAGCATCCCAGAAGAGGGAGCTGGATTATTTATTTATTTTTATACAGAAGAATAAAAATAAGATACTAGTCCAAAGTAAATGTCCTGTAAATGAGTATTTAATGATGTGAGCGCTTCACTGCAGTTGCCCACACTTTAGGAAAAAGCAGCTAATTTGGAAGGTCAGGTAGCTGGAGATGGGAAGTCATTAAGGCTTTTTTTTGTCCTGCTCATCTGTTACTTTCTTACAAATGCAGATAGATGGGCATCAAAAGCTAAACATGCACTTTGAAAAGGGGTGAAGAAAGTTGACTTTTCCTGGCGGTGCTGCTTCACAAGCTTGAGGAATTCTCTGTTCTCAATCTCTACAGAAACCTCATGACCCTGAATCGTAGGGCTTTGGTAACTGTGACAGGATGAGAGCTGAAAGGCCAACAACCTTAGCAAACAGTTAAATTGCTGCAGTTTCAGAGCTGAGGCTGTGTTTGCCTTCTCATTGAGTCAGGCATCCCCGTGCTTTGCTTGCAGCTTCTGGAAGCAGGAGCTGAAGAATCTTTAGCCATTTTTACGAATCTGTCAGTCACCACTGCTGAGGAGAACTCAAATGGTGGAATGCATATCTCAAACATTAAACCCAGAAGATTTCCAAGAGCAGTGTCCTCTCTGTGGTGAGGGCTAGAACAGACAGGGATTTAGCTGAGCTGCTGTCCTGGCTCACTGTGACTGAGACATGTAGGGAGCATTTACAGGAACAGAAGTTCCAGTGGATTGGAAGACCCTTGAGCAAAGCAGGTTGTGCAGCCATGGGCTCTCTCCTGGCCATTACTGATTATTCCTGTCTATAACCTCAGGCTTTGTCTCCACAGGGGAATTCTGCTATTTATAACCTAGAGAGCATCATGTGTTCCTAAAAAAGTTTTCATATAAAAAAATTATACTTGGTGGAAGACGGCTACAGGTGGGAATATTGTACTTCTTTGCAGCAGCAGTTTGTTTCTCTTTTATCCTCTTCTGTTGGAAACTTTATCTAGGGCCATTTTCTTTCCAGGCAGATAGGTAATTTCTGACTTTTGGCCAGTTAAAAATTACTTGTACAAAGCCTTTATTTTGAGAACCCTCCAACTGTGGAGACAGTTACACAGTGCTACTGATTTCCTTAACTTCTTTCTTAGATATTGGATGTAGTGTCCTCTTTAATAAGTGACTGTCTGAAAACGGGCATTACTGCTTGAGAAACATCAGAAGCAATTCCAAGGAGTATAGATTGGATATATTAGCCTCATCACAAGTGGTACCAGAAGTAGCTACATAGGCCATGTACTCTTAATCCCGTACTTGCATTAGTAGGGATGAAAAACAGTACATAGGGTTTTTACTGTCCAGCATTGGATTGCTGATCGTTCTGTAGTGTGAGGTTTTGAATAGATTTTTTTAAAGTATATGCATCTCATAAATGTGAATCTCAGAAAAAACCCCGATTTTTTTTTTTAGAAAAGCCTACTAAAGTAGTCTGAACTCTAGTCTGGAAGAGAACTTAATTTTTGTGGCTTCAAATCACAAGTAATTGACCAGAAATGCATTGTGAACCAAAAGCAAAATTAAAATTAGACCTGAGGGCAGTAGTTTTATCTGACCTTCGGATAATTGGTATTAAAAAAAGCACAAATGTTTATATTGCCTTGTTTTCTTGTGAAAGGGTGCAGCTGTAAGCTGTGCTCAGCTGTGTGGGGATGTGCAGGACATAATGCCTCGCTGTGACTCCGGTACCAAGGGAGTGCGTGTGGTGCTGGATGGGGAGGAGGGCAGGGTGCTGGGGACCATGTATACATCGAATGCGTGGCTTCTCCCGAGCTGATGGTGCATTTGAAAGGATGCAGTGTGTGTGTGTGTAACTGGTACTGCTGGGCTTTCTGCTCCTCAACACTGTGAGAATGCTCCACTTTCAGAAACTGTCAGCCAGGAATTAGTGCAGTTGAGTGAACAGTCATCTGAGCTGAATGTAGGTACTTTTCCTGTAGACACTATGGTTTCTCTTAATGTGTATCTTCTCCGCTGACTTTAAACCTGAAATTTTCTGTGCACTTGGTGCTTTTTATGCACACTGTGCAGTCTGCTTGCTCTCAGATAACAGGAGGCTGCTTCAGTAATCTTTTGTGCCTGTAGTTGCCAGACCAGATTTTATATGCATAGCGCTGCTTGGCCTTACATGATGCCACTTCAGTAAATACCAATGCATTAGCCCCTTAAAAAAAAACCAAAGTCAAACTTGCTTAGAGATGGATTTAAATGTAAATGAGGGTCTTTCAAAATGACTTTGAATTGTCATTCTGCAGTACACTTTTCCTAGTAAAATGTTAGAATAGCTTCTGGGTATGGCTGGGTATTTGAAGAGACAAAAGCCCTCAGCTTATTCCATATGTGTGTCCACCTGTCTGTCCCCAAGGAAGAAATTGGACTGGAACCATTTCTGTCTTCTTACTTAGGGTTATATCTTTCTGCTTCATTAAGATCTTTCTTGCCATTTCTTACATGTTTTGAATTGCAAAACCAATAATAATTTGTTCAGTGATGGAGTGTCCCGGGGTTGGTGAACCAAGTTTTTACTGGGGAATCATTATTATAGTCACTAAAGACAAGGTAATTTGAATTTTACATTAGGTTCTGTTTGCAGGGTATGTGATAAAAATAAATCTGTGCTTATGTACCAAAACATTTTGACCTGGAAATGAGCATAATGAATATAAGATGCAAGAATGTTAATTTTGGAAAAATCACTGTTGGACTGTGAAATATTTATGACTTTAAAAAATTCCTTCCTTCCTGTGCTTTTCTCAGCCTTATGCTTAACACTGAATTTCTTGAGGCTTTTTTTCTAGAATCTAGTGTGTGTGGGCTAAGAAGAGTAAGGCCTTTCTGTATGTGTTTTATGAATGTACTTGGCTTAGACTTTAGCTGGGTCTTAGAAATAAACTCTCTTATCTCCGAGCTTAAGACACCAGTCTCATGAGCTGTCAGCCAAATGAAGGGTAACAGTCTAAAGTCAGTGATTTGTTTTTTTACTAGTAAACTTAAGAATCACTTCACTTTAATTTGTAAACCGATTTCCTTTGTCTGTTGTGTTACTGCTGTCAACAAGGTCAGTGTTTGTTGGTCTGTTTGTCCTCCATGGAAACCGCAATGAAACCAGTCACCAAACCCAACGTGGGCTGTGCCCTGGTGTGTTGGGGCTGGTCCCTGTGGGATCACAGAGTGGTTTGGGCTGGAAGGGGACCTTGAAGATGACCCAGTTCCAGCCTGGCCTGTGTGGGTTCATTCTCTGTGAGCCGAGTGATGGCTTTGAGATGCGGCAGCACCGCAGGACATGCTCGAGCTGCTGCTTCCTCTGCTCCCCTCTGTGGCTGAAGAACACTCAAGGGTGATGTTTACAGTGCTCAAGTCTGAAGGTGAACACAGAGGTTTATATTCTCTTCATAACTCCAAGTAGTTACTGTGGTAAATAGAAGTGTTTTGATGTGGCAGGCTTTATTTCAAAGTCCTATTAAAAATCCCCGGCTGAGTGTGTATGTGTGTGTAAAATGGCACATATTTCTGTTCTTTATGATGAGTAGGTCTGAGGTGTTTTGGCGAAGGGAGGAAGGAGCAGTATTGTTGCCTTGAAACTGCTTGTGCCACCCTGTTGGTGGGGGTGGGGTTGTGTCCCTGATGTAACTGCTCGGGGCATGTGGACACACCTAGAGGCAAGTCTTGAATCCCACTCATTGGAAGTTTGCTTCAACCTTTCTTGTGATGTCTCCTTCCCAGCTGTCCATGCAGTTTTGAGCACACACGTTCATCGGTCCCTTAAAACTGGGGATGGTATCTCTTAGAGGAATGGGTGTTCAAGTAAGTTCTGCTCATACCCTTCCTCTTGAGAGGCGTTGGTTGATTATTTCCTGTTTTTGTACCAAAGCTATAATGGAGACATATCATTTTAAAACACTTCCAAAATGTGCAGAAGTGCAACAATAGCACTGACCTCAGCGAGTGGGGTCACACCCAGGCTGCTTCCTGTTTTCTTCTTGGGGAGACCAGAAGCCCTGAGCATGGGAGAACTCTCCTTTACATCTGCCTGGGGATCGGAAATCAGAGTGGCAATTAATTACTTCTGACAAAATGAACATTTTAAAATCTTAAGGAAAAGATTCAGTTAGGATTTCCAGTCTTATTTTCTAAGTGGTAACCATTTTTTGAGGGAATAACCATTATTCTCTTACTTAACTGATGTGTGGTAGATGTTCTGCAGTTAGTGCACTCCTCAAAAGTATACATTAGAGATAAAGAAGAGCTGGAGATGGACTGAAGAGGTTTGAGAGGAGAGAGAAAGACCAAGGTACATAATGGGGCAATTACAGCCCTTAGATACTGTTATTTCAACTTAAACCAGCATTATTCTCCTGGGATTCAAGTATTAGTTGACCATGATAAAAGCTCCTTGCTTTGTTGTCTTTGTTTATTGATGCTGTACTGCTACAGGTCAGAACAAAGAAGGCTTGGGAGAATGGATAGCTGGAAAGGTCTCTGAGAAACAAAGGAGAGGCAGCATAGGGCCAAGGTATAGTAAAAAAAGCCATTAAATGTTTAATTTTCCTCAGTGGAGAGCTGAGTGTATGTGTGGTTCTCAAACAGCTCTACCATAGGAAATACATTATGTAAAATTCCAGCTGAAATACCTTTTATATATGAAGGTATGTAACTGCAGCACAGCATTAATGCACTTAGTTTAAATGACTGTTGTGCAGGCAGAGATTTCACTTGACGTAAGGCTTTGACCACCATGTCCAAGTTTGTAGATTTTGACTATGTTGAATCCATTCTCTTCAGGCTGTAAGAAATAAAACCTCTCTATATTCTTCTCTTTTCATCGGTTTGGGGAGACATAAATGGCTGGGCAAAGCTGCCAAAGTCTTGTTTAGTGTCCCTAAATGAAGAAATGTTTTATCAAAATCTTCTCTGGCACATCCTGTATGTGTAAAGTGTTGGTCTGTGTGTGCTGGCAGGGCTCAGCTTCAGAGCCAGAACCCATTGTCCACAGCCTGAGTGTCTGTGAGTTACCAGTGTATCTCCCTTGAGAGAGTTGGAGTATTTCTTGGTGTCTTTCCCCTATATTTAGTAAAGTGCTATGGTTAGCATTCCTTACATTTAGCCACCTGTGTGATCACTAGGAGGGATGATCATATGAAAGCCATGGAACCTCCTTTCTCCAGCTGTCTGTTGATCACTTTGAGATCTTGCTGCATAGGAATTGAAAACTTGAAGTTGGCAAGTGTTGATAAGCACTTATTTCCGTTCTAAAGGACTGATTTTTTGACACAAAATGAAATTTTTACCTAAATAATTCTCTGGGTGATAGCTCTTAAGAATCCAGTCAAGCAGACTGTTCTTTCTGCGGTCCCTTTAATCTCTATATATTTGCCACGAAAATAGCAATGCTTTGTTGTGGGGAGGGGCATATTTACACATCTCTAGTAACTCTTGCAGAGAAAAGGGTGTTTTTCCAGCCACAAAGTTTTGAGTCCACAGGTTGCAGAGAGAGTACTTTGGAGACAAGACCCTGGGATAATTTATCACTGCCTGCCTGTATAATGAAGAATTAACCCTTAGCAAATGATGTTGCTACTGAATCAGGAATAGTGTAAGGAGTGATTTATCTGTGGAGCACTCAAGCCTGCCCGTGGCTTTCTTGGCACTAGATATACTGTGGAATCTGACTTAGTTAATTATTTTGCCTTGGGAGGCACTTTATTTTGGTATCAGTAAATTCACTTGTACAAGTCCACTGAGGAGAAATTGCAGTGAAGTGCAGTTCAGCCTACAAATGACAGAGGGCAAGGATGTGCCTCCCTGGCTACACAAAGTCAACACGCACAGTGAGCTCCCTGTGCTGTTGCTGCTGATGGAAGCATCTTGTATCTTTGACCCCATTTCCTTCTGCTTTGGGTGTCTTGCAGTGGCACACCCTCGGCTACCAAAGGTACTGAAAAGTTCTTCTTTGTCCTGTTGCTCTTCCCCTCGAGGCCTCAGCAGGTGAAATTGTTCATAGTGCATGGTGCACATCATGAGTTGCGTTTGAAGAGAAGCATCTGACCTCTTTCATCAAAGGTGCCACCTCTGAATGCTGAAAAGCAGATACCACAAGTATTCTGCATCTGAGTGAACTCAAAAATATTTTTTTCTGATTCAACATTATTAAAAATACATCTAAGTCAGGGAAGTAGGCATCATGTTACCCCAGTCTCCTGAGATGCAGGAGGAATCCTCACACACTCTTTCTGCCCATACAGGTGCAAGAGCTGATGGATTTGCTGTGTATATGGCTGAGCATGGTACAGCTGGGCTCCTGAGGAAATTCATGTTTGGAAGAAAGATTTTCCTGGGCTGTGAAGCTGCGCTCCTTGCTGTCTGTAGTGTTTTGATCTTGGAGGGGAAAGTGAGCAGGCATTGTGTGTCCTTTGTAACCTAGTATGGGTTGGTGTTGAATCCACTGAGGTTTTCAGTAATTTGTATGAGGAAAAATCTGCAAGAACAGAGAGCTCCTCTGTTCTTGGCAATCCTTGTAAGCCCTGCCAGAGCAGTCCTGGCATTTAATCTAATAAAACCAGAGTTGTTTACCTGATCCATGGTAGCACACTTCAAGGTTGTGGTGGTGTCTTCTCTGCACTGAGGACAGGTTTGTAGGATGCAGCCTCTGCTTTGCCAGTGCTGCCAAGCATCTCATTTCTGTGTTCTGTGCTTCACTGGTCACCTCACTGATAGGCTTAGAAACAGTATTACAGCAAGTAAATCTAACCTGGGTAATGGTCTTTGCACAGAGCTACTTCTCTTTAACCATACTGCTGTAGCATCAGAAGTACTAAAACAGACACAGATGCATCCACGGGTTCCAAGCTTCCAAGCTTCCAAGCATGTGCTTATCTTCCTGTGTTGCTGCCGTGAGTCTGGTGACATCACTAAGATGCTCCCACAGGAGTTTGACAGGAGTTCAGAGATGCTGCTTGTGGAGTTAGTGTGAATCTGGAAATGCATCTGTAGAGCTTCCTTCCCTACCCACTCAATTTCTGTAACTTCCTGTGGGCACATGAAAACAGTGCTTGGAAAAAAAATAAAAATCCCAAGTGGAAGCATCTTTCTCCCAGTTCTGCTAGATACTTAGTGGTGGATGATGATCTGAACACACAGGCCTTTGCCTTGGGAGCTGCTGCCAGGCAGTGCAACACTGTTGGATACACTTCAATTTAATAGTTGAACTGCACTTAGTTTGTTTACTGTAGTATCTTGGTGTTTATACACAGCTTAATATTTCAGAGTTTGCTGTTCAAATGCTGTGTACTGGAAAGGAATTCAATGCTTAAAGCTATAGTGATCCAGTTCTAAAGTGACCCTGGATTTTGTGGAAGCGTGTGCTGGTTTGAAGGCAGTTCTGCTCATTGAGGTATAGCTTGACCTTGGACCACTGACACATTTTTACTGAGCAGTGATGCTTAAGGCTTTGCAGATTTAGAACATGCTGGTGCTGCTAGGGCTTTTCCACTACTAAAAAATGTTTCTTTCAAAAATATGAAGGATCATTGTCCTTTTATTCACTTCAGAATTATTTTTAAACTAAATACATGTGGGTGAGTGAGAAGGCTTCTGGAGTTTGTCCATGTAGGAACTTGGAGAAGTGTAACACGATTTAAAGCTGTGAAGTTTAACAACTGTGTAGCTGCTGGTGCAGCTTGGTACAGAAATGGCATTAGTGGGTGAACAGTGCTGATAGGAGTGACATTAATTAAGATTAACTTTATGTGCCGAATGGTCATTGATGATCTTTGAATGCCAGTGCAATGCTACAGCTCATTCTCAAATCTGCTCACAGCTTTACCTATGAACAGAAAAATGCCCTAACTTTGGGTGCTTGTGACTGGCCATGCATGCTTCCAGTTGTGAGTAATTTCACTTTCTTTATGATCAGTAGTTCTCTGTGAGAATTTGAAGTGACTGTCTAGAGAGCACTGAAGTGTGTGGCACATCACAGGGCAGAAGCTGACTTCCCTTCTCACAAAATTAGAGATACATCAACTTCTCTGCTAGGAATCTTTATCTCCTGTTAAAAATAGCACACAAGACTACCGAACATTGGCAGACAGCATGGCTGGCTGGCTTTAGACCTTTGAGACCATTGTTCTGTCTGTGTTACCTTTGAGTAGGTTCTGGAATAAAAAAGGAAAATCATACTGAAAAGGTTAATTTGACACTGTCAGAACTGAAAGTGGGGCTGTATTTCATGGAGATATCCCCATTAAAGGTGTTAAGGTTGTAATTAAAGTTGATAGCCTATAAAGGTATGTGATTAATGTGTGTGCTAAAGTCATGTTTTTAATGCTTAGTTTTTAAAATTGGACACCAGTGTTGATGACTTGTATGTTATGCCTGCTGTGCATTAAGCAGTGTTAAGTAATCTGGGCTTCAGAAAAAGGAACACAGTAGGAAATGGAGTAGTCTCCTAGAGAATTCCCATATGAATTACAACATCTTTGTAGTGAACAGAGCACAGGTTTAAGGAAGGGAAAGGTGTGAACCTCCCAGTTTGCTTACACATAGCTGGAAATACTAGTTAAGAGCTGAGTCACCATCCCTCTTACTGATGGGGATGTATTTTGATTTGGAAATGATCCAACTTAAGTGTGTATGTTTGTGAGCTGTTTCTGAAATGGACTTGAAGTGATACCTGTGGGTAGCACAGAGGTTGAGATTGAAAGGAAGTAGATGGATAATTAGTGAAGATAGTTTTCTTCTTGAGCAGCAATAAACTTTGTAGCTCTCAAACACTTGTATACACTGTTAGTCCAAAGATGATTATTGTATTACAAATTGCTTTGAACCAAAGCTTCTCACTCCTTTAGAGTGTCGTATTTTACAGATGGAAGAAAGCTTTCCAGTCAGTCTTTTAGAGTACATCATTACTGAACTGCAGAGAACCGGTAGCCAGACCAAAGAAAAGGGTTTCCCTAGAGGTCTACAACTTACCAGACAAACTGTGACCTTTTTTCCTCTGTTTTTTGGCCATTTTTCAGTGGACTAAATAGGAAGCATAGACTAACGTTTTGAATAGGTTCTTCCTGCTTCTTTTCCTTCCTTCCTCAATTTTTATTTTGTGAGTAGTAGTCTGTCTTCTGCTATAAGCTAGAAGTGTTTTGGCTTTTTAGATAATGTCATGGGACCACAATCATCACTTTTCTGGTGTGCTTTTTCTGTCATGAAAAAATTACAAATAAGTGCCTGGCTTGTTTGTGAGCAATTTACTTGCTGATGTTGCTTTCATTGCAAGGATATTGAAATCTCCATGTGTGTGAATAGGCTTAAGAGGTCTCTAGTGGTGTTTGGCTGCACTGCTATGCTGGGGATAAAAAAATTGAAAATTGATCTGAGGAAACTTTGTTCAACACACTGAAAAAATCAGATGCAAAAATCTGATTTGAAAAAAAAAATGACTAACCTGAAAGTGTGCCTTCATGCAGTGTTACTGTTAATTGATCTTTTTATTAAGTTTGCTTTGAGTCCTTGTTCAGATGACAACTGCTTTAGGAAGCTGAGGGCTGTATCAACACAAGGATGCTTTTAGGGATGGTTTGGTCTTTGCTGTCCTTTCTCACTTCGTGGGTGCTTTTGAAATGACAGGATCATTGTGCCTTGCCTGAGAAAAATATGAGAAAAAGGTGGAGAAAATCTGATGTAGTCTAGGATTAAAAAATTTCGTCTTTAATTAAAACCAAGTCTGCCCCCGGATGTCCTGTGCAAGGTGCCTGTAAATACTGGGGGGACCTACAGCCTCTGCTCTGTGTTGCCATCCTGGGGCACAGACTGAGATTTCTGGGCAGGGTAGCAGGAGGGAGCTGCTACAAAACAGGTTTATAAAGTACAGTGGGTGGTTCTGTTGACAGTTGCTTTTATATTCAAAACAGACTTTACTTAATTCTGCTTTTCGTGGTAATTCAGGAATTGAAATCACTTAGGTTTTGCCAAATTCATTAGCACGGTATACTAAAGGGAATGTCTATTTGGAAGCCTTTCTGAAAGAATAAAAACATATATATACTCAGGTTCTCAGGTTTTTTGTTCTGTTTTTTAAAGAGAAGAAAAATAACTTTCAGTATCTCTTTCTTCCCTCTTATTGGCAGGTTTTCTTCGTCAGTGGAGTGTGAGAAATAGAGGCTGAAGAAGATGAGTGAGCTGGAGCAGTTGCGGCAGGAGGCGGAGCAGCTGCGAAACCAAATCAGAGTAAGAATTGTGAATTGCTTGTTTTCCATGATAAAGTTCCTCCTTTAAGGGAATAAACTGTAAAGATCTATCAGTTGTTCCTGTTTCACTTGTGCAGAACTTGAAATATTTTCAGAATATTTGGTTAAAAATCAGAAAAGCCATTGGTATAATGAAGTAAATTTGTAGTATTTGTTGAACAAAATGTTTTATTTCCTGTTGAAGTTTGCTGAGTTTTGGTGCTAGGGTTGTATGTGTTTCTACAAGTTTTATGTTCTGGGTTTTTAAAAACAGAAGGGAGCAGCAAACTTCTAGAACCTAGGCATGTCAAGTTGGGCTTAAGGGTCTTAGAAAGGTTTGGTCCTGGGCTAAAAGTGACCCCTGAGAAGACTGAGGTCAAAGCAGGGAGTGTGAGAGCGCCTTCCAGGGTGGATGTCATTTTCAACAAGCACTGTTTCTTGGCTTAATTTTTATTAAATGCTGATGCCCCCATACATGCTATTTTTTTGTTGTATTTACTCAGCGAAGATAAGCCGAGTATGAGCTGTCATGCCCAAAGTCAGTTTTCCAGGAATCTTTTGCAACATGCGTTTGTTTCAGTGATGCAGTTTTCAGTAAAGTATAATAAGGATCTTCAAAGTCTGTTTATTTTTCATCAACATTTTCAAAGCATGAAGCATTCATAAATCTGATTTATATGGGAATGCCTTATTTGCAGACATTCCTATCAGTGAACAGTACAGGTTTCTTGGAATATGTTGCATGCACACAAGCTTTTTTTAGCATGGCATCTGCTGGCAGCAGTTGTTCTGTGGTGTCTCCTGTGAGGTGTGAGGCTGCTTGGTGGTGTCAGCCATGTGCTGAACACTCTTCATGTGTCAGGACTTGTGCTGGGGGCAAATGCTGCTCATTCAGTGCCATCCAAGGAGAGCTCTGTGTCCTGTTCTCACTTAATACACTGTGGAAAGACAATGTGGGGATCAGGCGGTGCTGTGGCACTGGGTGCCCCTTTCACCAGCTCTGTAGCGGATACAAATCATTTTTAGCTTAAAAAACTTCTTTTTTTTTTTTTTTTTTTCCAAGTTAAGCTTTGTTACAGAACTGCAGTGCTAAAAGGGGTACACAATCTTTCGGTTCTTTCTCTGCATGCTGTGTAAAGACTTTGTCATTATGTTATGTCCAGGGGAGCCAATTAAGTCTTTGTTCAGTCTTGGTAATCAGTGAGTCTGGTTTCATGCAAAATTGTGGAAAGAAAGAGCTACCAGGCACATTAGAGGGCTACACTGTGCTGCAGGAATGTTTGCTTCTTTTTTAAATTTTGGAGCATAAAAATCTGATTGGCCCTTTGTTAATGACTCCATTTTGTGGCTTTAGGTCGATCTAACATTTCCTTTTTACTCGACCACCCAAACTTGTAACTGGATCTGTCAGATGTAGCTGAGTAACCATGGTTATATTGCCTTTGGAGTCCCCTGGCTCAGCAGTGGCAACTGGTGATTGCTTCTTGGGATCTGAGTGCAGGCTTGGATACCTTGTGCTTAATTCTAACTTCAGATAGTTAGGCAATTAAAAATGCCCCATATGACTTAATGTCCATGAAACTTCTGACCAAATAATTCAATTTCATATTTGTAGAGATGACTACTTACCTTGCTTATTAAATCATTGTACATTTTCTGTTTGTTTGGGATGGGTGAGAAGATAGATCCAGGATCTGAAAAACAGGAGTTTTAAGTGTTGAGAAGATCTACTGCGCTGGTAATTTTCAGGAATTATTTTGATGCAGTCCTAAAAAGAGATGAGGTCACTAACAGCATTTGATGTTTTATGTATAGCTAGCATTTTGCTGTCTTAGTTGTTGACAACTCTTGGGTTTTGTCTGATTGTTTCCTCTAACAATATAATCCCAAAAAATCAGCTTTGTGCCTAGACATGAGGTCCAGATAAGATTGTCCCTAACGGCTTCCTAAGGTGTAGAAACCGCAATGCAGAGCTTTTGATTCCCCAATGGACTTCAGCCTGCAATATTTTAGAAGTGTTTCATGACTCTTAATTTTATTTTTGCAGTATCTAGGTGATGTGGGTACCTGTGTCTCCCCATGCAGTTACTGCAGCCGAAGCTCTGGTCTGTGCACGGACAATGTACAGCATCAGCCTGCAGGAACTTTTAGTGCAGGAAGTTGGAACACTGAACAATGAATTGTCAGATATCTGTCAGATGACTTGATGGTTAAAGTTAATTCCTAGTTCTGTCTGTGATGAAGTTCCCATGTGATATGTGTGTCCTCACTGTGAGAACTGAAATTGAGGATAATGATTTTTAGAAGTGTTGCTTACTTGGCACAGTGCCATTCGAACATTTTGGACAAATAACACACTGTATTAAAAAAATACATGTAGTTTGGGGAAAAAACTGCAATCTGAAGTGTGTGCTAGGAAAGTCTGGGGCCTGCACACTAATCAAGCAGTTAGATTTTTCTCAAAAATTTTGCATTGTCTGCAGCATGAACTGAGAAAAATCTGCGGTTACATAGAGGAGCTTTTTTATGTTCTGACAATAATGATTCTGTTTTGATGGTGCATATGTAGAAATACAGTTTCAATGTAAGAATTAAAATAACCTAATAGCCTGTTGAAACTCTCGTTTTCCTGCAATTTTGCCAGTTGTATGGCAAATATTAGACAGCCTCAAATATAGGAGTTGCTAAGAGCTTGCTCTTAAAGAGGGAAGATGCTTTGTTTCATTCAGACTGCATTCAGAATTCATTTTATGTTGAACATCTTCAAGTATTTCAGGAAAATCAAACAAATAGTCATTTAAAATCCAGTGTACTTCTTCCTGTGGATGAAATAAGTCGTGAGTTCTAAGGGATTTGCTGCTCTGGTATTTTAAACCCCTCCTGATTCCAGACGTCAACATTTTATAAATATTTCTACAGTTCAGACATTATAAAAATAAGTTGAGATGACTTAATCCACTCTCAGGCTTGCTTTTTGGGAGGAGAGCTACAAAGGGTGGGCAAAATAAACATGCACTTAAAAAATGTTAAAGTTGCAATGTCAAGTAACTCTCAAGCAAGAGCTTGGAAGAAAATTGAAGATCCTGTCCTGAATGCGTTGAGGCAGCTCCAAAATGTGAGAGCAAATATTTCTGTTCCTGCTCTCAAAGGGGACCTTGCCATTCCTACACAGACTGAACACGAAGTGCTGCTGAAGAGGCACCATCACTGTTGAGTGCCTGCTTCAGTGGTAGCACAAGTTAGAGAAATTGCCAGGACTTGAGAGGGTTCTGTGCTTGATCTTTCAGTACAGCTGTTGGTAGTTTTAACTTCAACTTATGCTGCTCAGTTCCTGTCTAATTTTAAGCAAGTTTAAACCACGTTTAACTTGTGCTGCACGGTTCCTGTCTAATTTTAAGGCAGTTTAAACCATGTTTCTCAGAAGGAGTTGCTGACCAGAGGGCTGTTTCTGCAGATGGGGCCTGAGCTGCAGGAGAGCGCTGCAGTCACAGCTGTGACTAAAACCAGGTCTTGCACAATCAGAGTGTTGCAGGTGAGGCTCAGTGAAGCTCACCTGTGTCAGAGGTTCAGTCTGGAACTCTTGATTATGCAAATGAAAGCCAAGTCTGTTTTCTAGGTCAGGTTGAATCATATGCAGGAAACAAGTCCTGTGTCCAGAGTCTGAGATAAGGAGAAAACCATGGAGTGTGGAGATCTGAGCACCACCCATTCCGTGAAATGGGTGAGGGTGTTACTGGGCCATTTTTTTCCCTCCCATTTGTATCAAGTACATCATCACTTCAAGCTTTGGTGATCCTGCTGTCTGTCCTGCTCCCTGGATCCTGCCTGTTGATTTTCACCCTGCCTCTCCCAACCAGCAAGGAAGTTAATTTGTGCAAGAGCCTTGTGTGGCACAGAGCTTGCTAACCCTGTGTAATATGTGGTTGCTTTTTCAGGTGGATCAGTTCTTCCCTTGTGCTCAGCACACCCTGAGCAAGCACATCCACCCCAGGGAAGGAATACAGGGAAAAGGGTAGGCATTGGGACTTCAGAACAGCTCCAAATGCCTTTGAATCCCATAGTCTGTAGAAAGGGAGATTCAAAGGCTGCTGGGGCATGGCCCTTCCTAAGTCCCTCTTCCTCCACTACCCCTTGTGTGCCATTGCTTTTTAGATTCCTTGAACAATAAAACAAATTAGGGTGACAAAAGGAATATTGGCATGTCAGTTGGTGTTGGTGTGTGGCTTTGAGTGTGTTGAAATTTCACTCAAGAGTTACTTTTCCTTTAGTCCTTCTCAGCTGATGCTCAGTGTTGCCTTTCCAATTCAACTTGTTTCATTGTTTTGTTTCAGGATGCCAGGAAAGCATGTAGTGACACAACTCTTGCTCAGGTATGTTCCTGTTCTTTGTGTAGGCTGTTACTTGAGAGAGAAAAAAATAAAAATATCCATTCGTGACTGTAGCATGTTCCTGTTCAGTAACTGAAAGAATAAAGTGAAAGAAACCTTTGGAAATGGATGTGTATTTATACAATTATTTAAAACCAAACAAAGCCCCACCAAAAAAAACCCAAATAAACAAAACAGCAAAAAACCCCAACTAGTCAAACCCCCCCCACCATCTTAATGGATCCTGCTTCCAGTTTACCTTTCAAGTAGAGTATGTTTATTGTGTTAAACATATTTAGAAAGACTTAAATAAACATTTTTAGCAGTGTTTTTGAAACAGAATTATTTTGCATGTAAAGTTCTGCCATGCTTTAGAAAGTAACAGTGCAGTAAATACTGGAGCATTTTCTTTCATTGGTTTAAATTGCAAACTTTCAGATTTAATAATCTGAAGTAGTCTTAGTATAATGTAGAAGTATTTTAAAAGAGCTTCCTGAAGTTCATTGTAGCCACTGTGAAGTGTGTTGTGTCTGTCTATAAAATCTGTTTGTGTCGGTGTTGCTGGGTGTACACCAGTATCCTATTTTTTTATGGTTTTTGTTGTGTGCCAAGATAGAAAATGTTCTATCAAAGTTCAAATGTATTTTTGTTATCTTGTACATTAAAAATAGTTCCCAGTATCTCAGGGGTTTGTTTTATTTATTTTTAGATCACAACAAGTCTGGACTCGGTGGGTCGAATCCAAATGCGAACCCGGCGCACGCTCAGAGGTCACTTAGCCAAAATCTATGCCATGCACTGGGGATCTGACTCCAGGTTTGTACACGGGAGCCTGGAACCTGCCAGTCAAGGGCTGGAGATGAGATTGGCACCTTGAGGTTAATGTCAGGTCCTGGCAGCCTCGTGGAGTGGTGTTGCTGCCCTTGCAGGGGATCACAGACCACCACTGGTGGGGGGTTGAGAGAAGAGGTATTTTGCTTGTCCTTGCTATAGATATTTTGCCTTCTCCTAGAATCTGTTCCCAAGATTTATTTTCACCTAAATCCTTATTTGCTTTTGTGTAACTGCGTAGTTACGTGAATAATGAAAGCAGTTGTGGAGAGAGTTCATAAAATGTGTTTTCAGCAAGTTGTTTGCTTGTATTCATTTCTAATCATGAGTCTCCATGTGATTCCTGTCAGGTAATATGGAGATCTAGATCTTTGCAGACTTTTTCCAACAAATGCACCCCTCCAATAAAAATGAAAAAGCAGAGGGTAAAAAATTATGAAACTTCTGACTCACTTGATACTCATGCATGATGTATGTCTATTTTGAGATTTTTTTGTTTGTTTTATATTAACATATTTTATTTTGTGTTCATATTTAGGCTACTAGTCAGTGCTTCTCAAGATGGAAAATTAATTATTTGGGATAGTTATACAACAAATAAGGTAGTTATTTATAATCCTTATCAATAATTCATGTATAAGTTGTGTGTTTGAGTGGGCTTGTGTCTATTTTTTCCTATGGTTGCAAGTGAAAAATCAAAAGCAGTCTTTCTCATTCATAATCTCTTTTTGTTCCTTTCATGGCTAGCTGAGCACTAGTGATATGTTGTAGGTCTGTTGTGTCTGAAGCAATAGTTAATTACATAGTAATATGTAACATTGTCACTGACTTTGCTGGGGCAATAGCTGTAGCTCTCTGCCTGTGTGGTATTGTTTCTGAAACTAACTTGGTTTTGAGCTGTAGAAATACACAACCTTAGAATTTACAAGAGTGCTTTGGGTTTGAGGGCAGAGAAAAGAGAAGGAAGAAAAACAGCTGTTGGGGGAAAGCTTAGGTAGTGTGGAGTGGAGCTGTGCTTCTGTACACTGTCCAGTCTCCATGGGGACAGCCATCCTGTCTTACAGCCTATAGTTCAAAGATGTAAAAAAGTTGGACAGAGAAATCTAACTAGAATGAACAAATGTTGCAAATGCTGAAGTTTACAATAGCTTTGCTATGAAGTAATGTACTGAAGCTTTGTGTATGTACCCTGCAGATACTGCTGGTATCTGTAGCCCGAGGATGTGTAAATGAGTTGTATGTAAGACGCTGTAAACCCAAACAACTGCTGGCTCTGGGGCTGTCCTGTGCCCGCGGTGTTTGTGTGCTCTGCCCCGCGGCCCGCGTTCGTGCCTTGCTGATGAGCTGTGTCTCTGCAGATGCACGCCATCCCCCTGAGGTCCTCCTGGGTGATGACCTGTGCCTATGCTCCCTCCGGCAACTACGTGGCCTGTGGAGGCTTGGACAACATCTGCTCCATCTACAACCTGAAAACCAGGGAGGGCAATGTCCGAGTGAGCCGGGAGCTGCCGGGGCACACAGGTAGGGCTGTGCTCTTGCTTCACCTGGGTGTGGTACTGCACCAAGGGATACAGTCCTGCTTTGAGCAGGGCAATGCTTGTGGTGCTTATGGACTGGCTGTGGGAGAACTTGGATGCTGTTCTTGCATTTTAACCTTCAGTCGTTGCTCTTGGATGAAAACCTTATATAACTGTTTTGTTTTTAGGATACTTGTCCTGTTGTCGCTTCCTAGATGACAACCAAATTGTCACTAGCTCAGGAGACACCACTTGGTGAGTTTTTGAGCTCTCTTGGCCTTTCCTCACCCCTTCTTTCTTCTTTTTTTCTCTCGAACTCTGAGATAATGAGGGACATTGTGTTAATGGTGTCACTTTATCTACAGTGCTTTGTGGGATATTGAAACTGGCCAGCAGACCACCACGTTCACTGGGCACACTGGAGATGTGATGAGCCTCTCTCTAAGTCCAGACATGAGGACTTTTGTTTCAGGTGCCTGCGATGCCTCCTCGAAGCTTTGGGATATCCGAGATGGAATGTGCAGGCAGTCATTCACAGGGCACGTGTCAGACATTAATGCAGTTTGTGTAAGTGATCCTCCTGTTTCCACGTGGGAAGAAAGGGGGAAGATAAAGGCTACATTTGCATGAATTCAGCTTAGACTCTACTGAGCTACCTTGATTTAAAATCAATTAGTTAGGATAGAGAATGTTAAAATGTATGTAATGGAGAAGGTTGTGTAATAATTTAAAGTCTACTTTATAACTGAATTATTATTGCCATTGTCTGTGATGTACTGCGCTGTTCCAGGAATAGTTTCACCTGTGTTTTTATTCCGTAACTGAGACATCACTGTTTTTTAAGAAGAATGGACTAGGGAAACTTTTTGAAGCATGGCAGTGTGTTAAAAACTGAAAATTGTAGATAAATGCAATGTACTGAGAGGGTGCAACACAGCTAAGCCATCCTCATCTTATAGATTTTTGTTGAACAAAAAGAGCTTCCAGTGAAATATTCTGGAAGGCAAAGTTAAAATCAGTATTGATGTTGGATATTCCCTGGAATAATTTGGTAATATTTAGAAACTGCATTATATTTCCTCTCTGTCATAGTAACACTATGTTCTGATCTGCAAGGTCCAAGCTCTGGAAAACAGGGAAAGAAATCTAAGTCGAAGCTGCATCTGTTTTTGATAAACATGAAAAATTGTTAAGGCTGAGAAAATACCAAACACATGACCAGTACAAAAATGCAGTTCCTATACTTAGACCTGGACCCTGAGATGTGCTGGGCTCTCTCTATTCCCATTTCAATCAATATCGCTGTTGAGAGAATAACTCGGATTTGGAGTAGATTTTTTTAGGAAATTGGATTGCTTGTTTGCAGTCTTCTGTCTTGGCTCAGCCAACCTGGCTGGCCAGCTCAGGATGGAACATTGTGTTCCACTTCAGCCAGGATGTGCAAAACTGGGGTTTGCTCCATTTTGTAGGAGTCAGTGGCATCCCCTGTGACTCCTGTTACAGCACACGCAGGAACTGGGTACAATTCCAGTCACTCAGGCGTCCCCAGTGCTGTTCCAGAGGTGCTCCCTTGCATAGCTGTGTACGTGCATTTTTTAACATGCAGATATTTCTTCAAAATAAAACATTCTGCCTTTGGTCACCCTGGTAAAATAATCCTGTGGTGTTGTTAAACTAACCCATGACCAGTGTGTTTTTCTGCTGTCAAAGCCTTGTCTCTCCATTCCACCTCGCAGTTTTTCCCCAACGGACACGCGTTTGCCACCGGCTCTGACGACGCCACGTGCCGGCTGTTCGACCTGCGCGCCGACCAGGAGCTGATGATGTATTCCCACGACAACATCATCTGTGGGATCACCTCGGTCGCCTTCTCCAAGAGCGGGCGCCTCCTGCTCGCGGGTTACGACGACTTCAACTGCAACGTGTGGGACACCCTCAAAGGGGAGAGGGCAGGTGAGGACCCGACTGCTGGCAGCTCTTCCAGGGCCTGCATAGCCAAAATCTGCAGAATGCAGAGCCGGGGCATTGCCAGTGCTGGTGCTGATGGTGTGGAATCTGCTTGATTCCTTTGAACACTCTTGGAATGGCATCCTTTTATTGCATTTCGTTGTATCTTCCAGAAGTTACACTGCTTCCAGTTCATCTCCGTGGCGTGAGCAGTAAATGAGTCAGGAGAACAGGCCTGTTCTAGGGCTTTACAGATCTGTGTGCTGGGAGATGCCAGTTCTTGAGGCTGAGGAATGCCCTCCAAAACTGCATCTACAGAAAAAGTACTTCACTGAAATTTATGGAATTAAGTAGTGCAAAATTACACGTTTGCATTGACTTTTGCACCCGTGAGTGGCAGTAATTCACATGTAGCTACAGGAGTCTTTTTGCTTTGCAAACCCTGCTGTTGGGAAAGAGGGGAAGTGGAAACTTCTGGTCCCTGAATTAGTTACTGGTCAGGACACAGCATGTTTATAGCACAGCTATTTCTTTCTCATTTCATACAGTAACTTAAATGCTGAGGCCTGGTTCTGTTCTGAACATCAGTTCTGCTGTTCAGACTGAAAATAGATCCTTTTCCTTAGTTCTGTGAGACCGGGATGGGGAACCTTGGGAGAGCAGACAAGGGCAAGAAGGGGTAGAGGGAAAGCAGAACCAAAGCAGGAAGGAGGCAGGATGATGCTGCTCTTCTCTTTGTCACAATATATGGGGGATTTGCAATCCCTAGGGATTGCAAAACTTAGGAAACTCAAGGCAGTTAATGTATCCAGGGCTTTGTCAGGAGACATCACATTCGATTTTGGAAGCGCTTGATGGCTGAAATTGTGGACACCATGGCAGAAAAGGGGGAAAAACATGGTAGAGAGCCTGATTAGGGAGGAGGACATCTTTGGGACAGGAAGGAGAAGTCATAAGGGCAGAGAGAAAAATGGAGGCAATATTGTGTGTACATATTTTTACATACCTTATTGTTGGGTTTCTTGATAAGGCTGTTACAGCCTATATGGTTCTTCAGGGTAAAAACAAAAAGGAGGATTAAGATCTTGCATTGCATCTTTTTCAGTAAATTTAAGACTTGCTTGGGAGAGCAGAGTAACAACTGAAGTCCTTAATATCCTGCAGACACTAAACTTCCATTGCTTCTTCTTTTCCAGGTGTCCTGGCTGGCCATGACAACCGTGTCAGCTGTTTAGGTGTTACTGATGACGGCATGGCTGTAGCTACAGGGTCTTGGGACAGTTTTCTCAGAATCTGGAATTAACTGGGAGCCAAACATGTACATTCTCCATTTGAGATCTGGAGAGATCAATGCTGCAGCCTATAGCTGTGAAATAACATTTCTACCTTGTATTTGCAGGTGAAGTTTTTCTATTCACTGATTATTACACAAAAAGGCTTTCTGTAAACTAGAAAAAAAATCAAGTGAAGAAATAGGGGAGGGGGGAAGAAATCACTGACTTTTTAAAAGGGGCCAGCACACATAATCATGGTGACCGACAAACTAAGAGCCAGTCTTTTTGTTTTTGGTGGTTTGGTTAGATTGTCCTTGAAGGGTTTTTGCTTGTGCTCAGTCTGCTAATCCTGTACTTTTTTTTGTACATAACAGAATATACACATTATAGCAGCCAATCATGTAACATTTGTCTGTATGTAAAGAAATATGTTTGCGTTTTTTAAGGAACTACATTTATAGCTTTGCTTTTAACCCGAGGTGTCACTTCTGAGTTTTGTAGTGGGTGAACTAGATTGCTGTTTTAAATGTTTTTGTGAATTTACTGTAGATAAAGTGAAGCCAATGGTATGTATGTGTTTTTTATAATGGAAGGCATTTGAATTTTTTTTAAAGGCCCTGGAGACTCCCAGTTAATACCTACCGCCTTACTCACTCACTTCTTGACCTGCTTGCCTGTTTTTGATCAGGGGGGTTCTTCCTTCAAGCCAGTGGTTCCTGGTTCATCCATTGGCAGTCATGACCTCCAAACACCAAGGAGTTAATGCCAGGTAGACTTGCACCAACAGCAGAAATAATTGGAAAATAAAATAAATCCAGAAGTTTTAGCTTCCTCCCTGCAGGATTTTGATCAGTTACTCCAGGCAGTCTGTGGGTACAGAAGCCAAATGCTGAGTGCTTTCCCTTTGGCCAGCTCAGTGCTGGCCAGATGGGTGGGCTTGGCCCTTCACAAGCTCCAGCTGATTTGCACTCAGTGACTTGGCTGCTGCTCAGAGCCCAGAGCAGTGTCTCTGCAGAGCTTGCTCGTTCCACACCAACTGAGAATTTCAGGAGGACTTTGCTTAAATTCCTAAAGAGGATTTAACTGTGCAGTTAATTGCTTGTAATTCCCCTCCAAATTCAGGGGTTGCCAAAGCACACCACAGCCAAAAGTGCTTGTTGTCAGTTCTGTGCAGTGTGAATTACCAGAGGAATTGTGTAACTTAACTGCACCTGTGTGACCCCTGAAAACTGCCCAGGATAACCTTAAGGGTGTGCTTGTTCTGTGTGGTCCCTGAGGGCTGTGCCATGGGTGTTTCTAGATGCCAGCTGTCCTGCAGCTCCGACACCGTAAGTAGCCATTTCTGCTCCTTTGCTGATTTGATTCTGATTTTGATGTCAGTTGGTGAGAAATCTGATTAAGTGTAGTTCAGTGCAGAGACAGGAAAATCAAGTGACTGATGCCCATTTGAAACTGCCCAGGGAGGTTGCTTCACTTTTTGGTGCCTGGCAGCATGTCTGCACTCACAGTGGATGTTCCCTTGGGAATCTGAACGTCTGTGGCTATTTTGGAATGGGGGATTAAGTCTATTGGCTTCTCTTAAGTGACTTATTTTAAAAATAACGTGAATTTTAAATCACCAGGTTGGAAGATGGTATTAGTCATCATCCATTGGAACTGATGGGGAGTCTGGGTGTCTCTGGGTCAGGTAGTAAAGAGAAGGGCCCAGAATCCTGTAGTATATCCAAATGGATTTCTGGCTGAGATGACTTTTGTCAAGTTTCTGGTATTTTTTTAATCCTAAATTTCAGTACTTCCAGACTGTGCCTGTAAACTTGCCATGTCTATAATGGTGAAGGTGCCAATAAAATGTACCAGTCAATCACGGTAAATTCACTTTTAAAATAAGAAAAAAGGCGCTTCTTATACTGGAGAAGGAACATTTCCTAACAGCAGCCTGTGGTGTAGGACCAAAATCCCACTGTATTGTGTCTCACAGGAATTCCTCAGCATTTTGCTTTGTGATCTCTCTGCATTAACAGAACTATTATGGAATTCTTGTAACTCTCTTAAGTGAGCAGCTCTTTGGGATCTTGCAGACTCAGTTTATTTTTTAGTGGTGCACTTGATTTTTTTTTTTTTTTTTTTTTTTAACTCACAGCTGCCTTGAGTGAATCATTCTGGAAATTTGTTACTAAGGAATTTTAAGAAAATATTCTTTTTCTAAAAAAATTTTTTTCCGTAGAAGTGTGTTTTGAACCAATTTCCTAGTCAACACCTTTGCCAAGACCGGTGCCATTTTTACATTCTGGTATTAAAACTGGTTTCTACTTGTGAAACTCCAAAACCAATTTTACAGCTGTATATAACTTTTCTTACCAGTTCAGGTAGCCTGTCACAGTGATAGTGGCTCTTGTACAGGTATTACTGCCGATAACTTCACTGTCATTGTTGGATGGCTTTTGTCTCTTGGATTCAGCTGCTTTTAAAATAAATACTAAGGAATGCCAACTACTTGCTGAGGTGTCCAACGGCATCACAGAGCTCTGCCTGCCCCTGCTCCTCGGTCACCCCAGGTCTGAGGGTCTCTGGTGTCGGTACACGCGAGACCTGGAGCAGCCTGAGCACAACGGGGGAAACGGCGTCTGGTGTGTCTTTGGAGCTTGTAGGAAGCCTGTGATAGATCCTGCCCAGGTGACGTTTGCTGTTCCAGTACTGCCCTGGCTGTAGGTTAGTTTTCAAGCAGATTCCAGTACCACAGATACTGGGTGATGCCACGGAATGAGTGAGGCTGTGGCATTCCCGTTTTCAAACGGCTGGCAGGGACCTCTTGAGGTTGATGCCCCAGCTAAAGTGGAGGTGGCTTTTATGGTAGAAGCTCAAACTCCTCCTAAAAGAAGGAAGGAAATAAAATGACCCTTGATAGGTTTTACTTAAAAGGTTTTACCCCAGCTTTGAATTTCAAAGAAACTGGTGTGTGCCTGCAGTTGTCGTGGGCCCATGTGTGCAGCTTGTGTGACTTCTGACTCCGCACTGTGACAGCAAACTCACAGCAGGTCTTGCAGCGTGAGTGGGCACATCTTCACTGGCTTTAAAAGTTTGCAGCCAAACTTCATCCTTAGCTGAATTTCAAATAAGTTGTGTCATTACAGAACTGGAGTAACCAAGAGCATTGTGCCAAACAGTGGCAGAGTAACTCTTGCCCAGCCTCTCTTCTAAAGGCAATCGGTTATGGCTCGGGAAGCAGAACCATGTGTTTGGTGTAACAAGATTTATTTTATTTTGGTAATTTGTCAGCATTTTTTAATGTGATTTGACTTTGCAATAGAGTTCTCCCTTCAGGCAAGTGCCCAGCCTGGGTGTGTTCCCATCTAGCCTTGGATGGCTATTTATTGGTGGAGAAAGCGGTTGAGATTCTGGAAACCACAGAAAGCTGCTGTGGCTTCGTGCTGATGTTTGCTCGTGTACTTCAGTAATGTGGCCTGGTTCCATCTGTCTCCAGCCTTTTTCCTTCCAAACACTGCTGTCCTCTGCTGTGCTGAACTGCAGATCCATGGCAGTGCTGGCAGAGCTGACAGCTCCATGTAGTGACAGGATTTGTACCATTCCAAAGGGAACATGGATTAGAGAGGCTTTTCCTGCCGCAGGACAGGGCCTGACCTTGCCCTGGCAAAGCTGAGCCGGAGCAGCAGCAGGTCCCAGTGTGTCCTTACTGTAATGCATGGGTTGGAAGTAGCTGACTCCTTACTTCAGTTGTGTAACTGCTTGTCCCACAATGAAGTTCACATTAATTACTTCAAGGTGGAATGAAAACATTGTGAAAACATTCCAAGAGTTGTAGTCTGTCCTCTCTGGGGACACTGTCACCTCCACTAGGTTTAGTGCTGTGCTTTAAGATGTTGGTGAGAGTTTTGGCTAATTGGACTAGTTGGTATCAATGGTTGTGTAGCAGAATGGCTGGTTTTGAGATAGCATTTCCTGTACAAGTACTTAGCATGGGTTGATGGTGCACTGTGTATCCAGTACTCTGGCATGCATGCTGGTCACACTCCTCCTACACTTCAGAGGCACCAGAGCCTTTTATCCAATTGCTGGTTATGTAAAATACATGCAGAATGTTAATGCAGTGTTGTTATGGTAAATGTGTGAACAGTGTTACTAATTGATATAACTGATAACAGATTACATGTGCCTGACATTCTTATACCACACAGTATGTTTAGGTTTTAACTAATATGGACTTCGGTGGAATAGTCTTAGGTATTTCAAGCCTTTGTTTTACTTACACAATGGTGCTCTCTTTGTGTTTTCTTTTTTTTTTTTAAATAAAAGCATCTGAACACTTGTAGTACATATTACATCCAAAGGAGTCCAAAACAAAGTGCTTCTAAACATGCTTAATTTTACTTTGCCTTTAGTTCCCAGCATCTCTCATCAGCTTGTTTTGTTTTGTTTTTACTTGTTGCTGACTACTTTGGAAAACTTTGGTAATGTTACCAATTATGAAGTGATTCTGCACTGCCTTTGGATTGTGTATGTATTCAGAAACAGTCTTAAAGCTTTTATTTAAGCTATTAAAAAACCAGGGACTTGTGCCATTTGTTCTTTAACAGTGCTGTTGTAAAAAGACTTCCCTGTGACAAAAAAATCACTTGCTATGAACTTTGTTTATAGCTTTTTTTTTTTCCACGATGGATCTTTTTCTTTGTATTTGTACAGTGGCTCAGTGAAAGATGTTGCCATGAGTTGATATTGTAACCAATAAACAAGTGCTTTTAAACCAGCCTGGGTCAGTTGTCAGTGTTGGGTTAGAGCAGCCCCTGGCCTGCAGGTGTCCCTGGGATGGGGATGGAGCAGCCACACAGCAGCAGCCGGGACCTGGGGGAATGATGTGCAGGTCCTCACCTGGGGCAGAGCTGCCAAAGAACTTACCAGAGCACAGGGGTAGTACTTTTTTTTAATAAATAACTGTAGAACACATGCATTGAAAGTTTTATCTTGATACAATGTCAATACAAATGCTCCACAAACAGAGCACGGATACACACAGCTGTGCCCTCACCCACACCAAAGCTGGGCTGTTAACTCACTGGTGGATGCCAGAGTTTTCTTCAAACCCCCAGGACTCCCCATGCACAGTCAGAACAAACAAACACCTGAACACACTGGAACTGTTGTCTTCCCTTAACACCTCTAGCATTACATCTTACATCTATTTCTTAATGAGATAGCCCTTAGTTACTGGAACATAGCAAGTTCCTATCCCTTAGAGCTGAATCTTTAATTTAGTCAATGTTAACACTGCCATAAAAATATATAAATACTCTGAAAAGGCTTTTCTTTTAAAATAATTTTAAAAAGTCTAGTTTAGAAAAAAGTAGATGTTGAATGACTGCAGACAGCAACAGCAGAAGCTTTTTAAAGAGGCTTTGCTGCAGGTGAGCAAGAAAGGACTCCAGCACAGCTGCCTGGAGTCTGACCTAAAGGAGACCTGTTCTACAGCAGAACCCCCTACAGCTGCACTGGTCAGGGAGTGATGGGGTTTCCCCATGTCCTGCTCCCTGAAGCCAGCAGCAGGAGCTCCAGGTCCGTCCTGACACCCTGAGCTTCCCTACCCAACCTGCACCAATCCTGTCCAGACCATCTCAGCAAAGCCTGCTGTGCCTGGCTGTGAGCTCGGGGTGGTGACACACCTGAGCTCACTGGACCATGGCTCTAGCCCTGTGCTCACAGGCAAAGGATCACTTCACTGTGCTACCAACTGCAAGAAATAGGTCCACTTTTACTTAAGCAGTGCCCTCTTGGCTCAAGGAGGTGGCCCACTGCATCTCCTTAGTGCCGTTCACCCCCATCTTCCGCTGTGCTTTAAAGAAGAGGAACTGCTGCCCGACACACTGGCACCTGCTTTCCAAACTTGCCGGAGTCCTTTCCCATGCCAGAGTTTGTACTTCCCTTCACTAAACAAAATCAAACCCACATGGAAAACCAGCATTCTCCATCCCTGGACAATTCGTTAGCAGGTGAAAGCAGGAGACTGGGCTAAGCTCTCTCCCTGCCTAAAGTCCTGGATGCCAGGAAGCGAGACTTGCCACTGCTACATACTCAGGAAAACTAGCATGGATTTGGGGTTTTATTGTCTAGTGCCCAAAAAAATTTAGTGTTTAAAGGTAATTTTTAACCCAAAATCTGCAGAACAAACATAACACTCAAGAGTACCACAGCTCTTCAGTTTGGTTCACCATCAGAGTCCAAGTTTTACAACAAAAAATGCCACCCAGAGTAACATTAAAAATGTAAATTATTTCAAGTGACTCCACAGAGTAGAAGTGTCACCTGTAAAATTTCTACTTTGCCCTACAAAGGAGCACCAGGAACATTCCACAATGACATTTTATTTACTCTTTTGAAGAAAATGTTTTGTGAAGCGATCTAGTTCGTTCTCAAGGTGAATGGCTTTATTTCTGTAAAACAAACAAAAGCAAGGAATTTACTTCAGTGCTGGGAACATCCCAAAGGCAGGACTGGCATCAGTGTTTAATTTCTATTCCTCTACTGAGACCCCCCAGCACTAACAAAACCTAAAAGCAGGTTTTTAGAAGAGGTTTGTGGGGGGCAGATATTCACCTGACAGTGGTGGTGGATGCCCAAGGCCAGAAGGCAACAGCCCAGAGCCAGGGCAGCCTTTCAGCAGGGGGAAAGAACAGGAAACTACAGCTGAGGCTGCTGCTAAGTCCCTGAACCACCAACTGCTGGGAGTTCCTCCTCTGCCTACCCCTACTACTGCACCAGCAGTACTGCACTGGATGACTCGACACAGCACAGCTGCTCTCCTGCTCTGCTCTGGGGACGGGGCTTTGGGAAGGTGCCACCCTCAAGTTACCGACAGGAGCCTACAAGTCTGGTCAAAGGCCTCTCTCTCATACACTAAAGAGAGATAAGGGTAAAGAATATCTAAAAAATAGTATTGCTGGAGGTTAGCTAATTCACTGAGGCAACAGCATACATTTATTTAACTTACCCTGAGCTGTTCAGGGTATCTTTGCATCATCCCCTTCTGCACCTGAGCTAACCTAGTTCGACTCCAGAGTAATAGTAGGCACTGATCACCCTGAAGTCAGCAGAGCTAAGAGCTGCTTGTGGCCAGTCACACCAAGACTTACCTCAGCTGCTTGGAGCTGCTCTGTATGTTCTCCAGCTGATCTATTTCTTTGGAAAGCCTAGCTATTTCTTTTTCTAGGTTTTTCTCAGTAATATCCACCTGCTGACAGAGTCGAGCAAAGGTAGTGGCCATTTCCCTAAAGTGAAAACAAGTTTACAATCACAATTTACAGGAGTTGATGCTAAAAAAAAAAGTAAGAAATAAAATCTCATAGCATTGCAGTGTGCAGAACAGAGCAATCAAAGCCTCCAGCTGTTATGGGATTACAGAATAGCAGAAAGCAGGAAAATTGGGTACTTTTTAAATTAGAAAACAAAACCCTCAACACACCAAACACACCTCAGTCTATGCCAACATCGTGCCTGGCCATTTTCATAGAACATTAACAGGGACAAGTCTGAGATGGGGCTCTGGCTGTGGCAGGAGGTGCTAGAGCAGCCCCACAGCCCCAAGCTCAGTGCCCTGTGCCACATGCAATGCCCTGCTCACATGAAGGTGAGTCCTGTGCAGGGTGAGAGTGCCCCAGACCTGCCCCCTGGGGCACCCCATCCTATGTCCCTCCTTAGCCACATGCTCCAAACCCAGTTGCAAAACTCATCCTTACACAAAGGGAAAACAAACCCAGTTACCAGCCCGGGCCAGCATCCAAGCTCTCAGGCAGGAGAGGAAGCACCCTCTCCTCTCTACTGGAGCATTGGTTTGAGCCCAACTCTTCCATGTCCTCACAGAGCTGCTGGACACAAGGATGGATCTCTTTCCTCTACTGAAGCTTAACTTTTTACTATTCCACTTTTCTGTTCTCTTTCCAAAACACACAAACCTGTCTCTGCTAAGCAATGTCCAGCTGATTGTCTTCCTTAGCCTCTTGTTGAAAATACGTGTTTTGATTAAACTATTACTTTGGAAAATTAGGCCTGCTAATGCGCCCTCTAGCCCCCAGGGTGCAGAACACCTCTCCCGTGTAGCTCATTCAGAAAGGCTCTCAAATTCATCTCCTGCAGTGCAGAATAGCCAGCACTGGCTGCTCAGAACATGCCCATAAAAGCCTTTGGGGCAGCAGCTCTGCTCATCCTTACAGGGACTCCAAGGGCAGAGCAACTTGGCTTCCACTAGAACGACCTCTCACGCGGCACTGGACAAAGAGAGCCACCATCTTCAGAGCACCTCAATCAGCCACCCACACATGCAGGTATTGGCCTTTTCAGGTGGGCATTTTAAACTCTCTTCAAGTGAGAGAGTTTAAAATGCGCCAAGGGACACTACAGGTGCCTTCCCACATCGTGCAGGGCCAGTGCCAGTGGCCTGCCCAGTGAGGGGCCGGCCTGTGTGACACTTACTGCTGCACCTGGTGGCTGCAGTTGGCGCTGGTGAGGCTGACGATCATCTGCAGCTTCTCGGTGGCGTAGTTCACAAACTGCTGCTTGAAGGCTCTCTCCTTGGCCCGAGTGGTCCAGGTCAGCCTCTCGTACAGGTACAGCAGCCCGTACATGCTCAGGGAGAACGAGATCAGTTTCCAGCCTACGGTTTTCCAGATCTGAGAAAGAAAATCTTCGTTAGCTTAAATAAGTTGCCCTACAGAGTAAAAGCTAATTCCACCCATCTTTTTTAAAATCATCTCCACAGCCCTTCCACTGGATTTATTTAAGAAAATGAATTTTTTCCATAATACTACTGCGGAGCAATACAGCTACACTCACAGGAGCAGGTCCCCAATGGCACAAAGAACGTGCAGGTTACAGAAGCCTTCCTGCTCTTTCATGAGGGAAGGACCAAAGCTCCAACTAAATTCAAACTGAAGGAGGTACCATCAGATCACCATTTAATTCAGGCACTGAACACAGACTTATGGCACAGAGAATATGCCCAGCTATCCTCAGAGCGATTAGCCTGGTTTCTCATGATGACTGTGGGTATCCATGACCCATGACTGTGGGTATCCAGGGCACTGCATGTGCTCATCTGGCCCAGTGTCAAATCCATGGCACACTCTGTTTTACACCCCAAGCAGGACAGAGCAGCTCAGCCTCTGCCATCCCTTCCAGCAGGGAATGCTGCCAGTGCTACTTGCCATTCCGCCAACAACGATGATGCTCATGGAGGTCCGGGATGTCAGCGAGGCTAAACTCAACACCAAAGGAACCATAAACTCATCCTGGGACACGTTCTCGGGAGTTATGGCGGGAAGGCTGGCGGCAGACGGGGTGCTGGCTAAAGGACCAGGGATCTAGAAGATGGGAACATGGCAGCCTGAGTCTTTAAAAGCATTAAGGAACTACACAGATGGCTTTTATTTTCATATATTCAGGCTTTGATTTACTTGAAGGAAACCCTTCAGCAGAGAAATGTGAACAAGACTCCTGAGGAGCAGTGGAGGCTTTGGCAGTTCCTCCAACAGAGAATAAGCGTCTGCATAGGGCTGGTTCCAAACTAAGGATCCAAATGTTACAAATGGAACAGGCTACCCAAAGGGTTCAATCCAAAGGAAAACCAACTTGTGTAACAGCTGCAGAAAGTTCAGGAGATGTTTTTAGTTCCGTTCTAATCCTGAATATAATCCAATAAAAACAACCCTCACCAGAAATATTTCACACAATGGGTCTAGGGAAAGGTAGCAGGAGGCATGCAAATAGCACTGGCAAAGAGTAAAAATCAGTATATTCTCATCAAGGTAAAACAAGGCACTCAATGGCAGCGCAAGCTCTGAAGGACTCACATGTAGGTTTGGATCTGCTAATCCCAGGAGTACCTTCTGAGCTTGTTTAGGACCCAAGAAACGGTTTACGAGAGAAGTCCATCCCAAAGAAAAGTGGAACATGATATCCTCTTGAAAATCTGCACACAGGCTATGACAGTTTAGATCATAGCTAAGGTCAAACTTCCTGCATGGAATTAGCAGGTGGAGCTGATCCTGAGCACTAGAAGGCAACAATGGTTTCAGATTTTCTAGAAATAAGAACAAACAGTAAAGATGAGTTAACATTAGAAGAACAGCTTATTCACAAGCAGTATCCCTGCACTGCTGACCAACTTTGTCAATTTAGAGAATCTAAACTGACCAGTACATTATTTATTTATTTGTAAAATCAGTGGCATTTCAGCAGGATTGACCCTAACAGAGCAGGGAATTTATTGCTCTGATACAAGAAAACAGTCATGAAAATCAACTCACCAAGGAAGCACTGCTGGAAAAAAGATGCAAATTAACTGAAAGACCTCTATCAGTGGTCAACAGATAAGGATGGAGTAAGAAAAAAACCTGATTTACCCATCAGTTCTGTGGTGCCACACAGGAACAGCAACATGATTACATAAGAGGATGGAAGGGTTCACATAATTTCATGATCATGCTCTGAATCTTTTATTACCAGGAACAGATCAATAGAGATGGATGAGCAATAAAGTTACTACTTATAAAGAAAAAAAAAGGGGGAGTGCACAAATTCTTTATGAAATGAACTGTTTTGCATTCTGGGTCTGGAGGGACCTAGGGAGGGCATTATACTGCAGAAGCATTTTCTAGTAATTAGTGTATTTGGCTTATCTCTTGTGGAAGCCAAATTTTAAATGGGTTTATAAAAGGATTAGATGAGTTTCTAGAGGACAGGTCCATTACTACTTGCTTAAGACATTAATCCAGATGCAGTGTATCAGCTCAGAAGTCCCTAAAATGGAGAGGGATTGCTATATTTACCCTGGTTCATTATTCTTCTCCCCCAGCATCTGTTACTGGCTAGTATCAGAAACAGGTGACTGAGCTGAACACTCAGTCCTGGTCTATCATGGCTTTTCCTTAATCATTTATAGCATCAATGTTAAGCACGATCAGAAGGAAAATTATTTTGAAACTGAATTTTCTTAAATTTTCTTCCTTTAAATGTAAAGTGTTAACATTCCTCCTACTTCCTCTTACCAATAATCTCCTGCTGAGACTGGTGCATTGACTGGTTGACTTCACTGGAGCAGCGCTCAGCCAGGTTCTTTCCCAAACCGTCTTCTATATGTTTGTTCAGTTCCTCAAGTGTTATAAAGAACACAAGCTCATCAATTTGTATTTAACTAATCAGTTACATTATATGGAGCAGGAATATGTTACACACCAAGCACTGTTACTTACAGTGGGAAGAAAAGCATGTTTCCATGGAAATACCATGCTTTCCAACTGCATGCTGGGACTGAAAACATAACTGAAGTGACACAGGAAAGATTTCCCAAGGACTGTAATCATTAAAAGCCATATGGAAAAGTCTTTACTTTCAATAATCTGTGACAGTGAAAAGCAAACCAATACCTACTGCCCTGCAAAGCCCTTCCTGTGTCATTTGATGGGAGCCAATTCCACTGCTCTGCACAGGGATAAATCCATCCCACCAACTCCCATGGGGCCTGCTCAGGATACTCCGTCGAGGTGAAACAGCACAGATTGTCCTGAAAATGCAGCACTCCCAGGGGATCAACCAGGCTGGAAGAGCCTGAGATGAGCTCAAGCAGTTGGAGCATGGTGCTGTCAACACCAAGGTTGGGGGTTCGACCCCCAATATGGGCCATTTGTTTAAGAGCTGGACTCAGTGATCCTTGTGGGTCCCTTCCAACTCAGAACATTCTGTGATTACAGGGGGAGCTATGGCAGTCATCGTCAGCAGCAAAGTCTGAGCATAAGAGGCCAACACAGGTATACATGCCTTAATTTAAAGCACTAAGTTTGAGGAGGAATTTAAAAAAAGCCAAACCAGTTTTTATTAAAAGTGTTGAGTATTTGCAAGGTCATTTTATTTTTGGATCTATTTAATGTTAGGAGTAGTGAAAACTATTTATGCAAAATCTTATTTACTGGAAGTGAAGACTAGAAATTAGGAACCACTCTACTCCTAAAATGATGGTTGAAACAAAAATTAATTTCTTTCCAAAAACAAAGCAGAAAATATTTTCAACCATTTTCTGTTTTGGGTAGAGATATGCACATCAGCAAGCAAAAATCCTGGAATGTTCAGACAAAGTCACATAAAATCTATGCAATTTATGAAAATACAGAAGTAGAAATAAAGGGAAAGACAAAGAGCCTGGCTTCAAACCATTTAAAAAAACTTACTGTCTTATAGAGCTTCAATACTTGAGGAGAAGGGTGAAAATCAGAATAAAATTCATCAACTAAAACTGAAAGCCGGCAAATCTCATCAGTCATGGCAGAGGAGACCTGTAAGAACACAGGAAATGCATAAAATGTTTCTGCTGCCTTTTCCAGACAGAGTGAGAACAGACTACTGCATGAACTGTCCCAAGAAATGATTCAATCACCTGACAGCCAGGAAAGGTTGCCATTTCAAGCTTCTGTTTTTTCTTTTTTTGTTTGTATTGAAAAAGGAACATTCTAGATATTTTAAACATAGTTCCTGAGATGGGTGGGCTCCAAAAGGAGCTGCCTGAGAGAGGAGGGAACATTTGGATTTGGGAGGTTGTTCCCACTGCCTTTACTTACTTTACTTTCGACTTCCTCAGTAACGCGTTTGATTTTTTCCTTGGTATCTTCTGTCAGAATGTTCAGCTGATTTCGAACGAAGTCCAGCCTGTCCTTATGATCTTCTCGCTCCTCCATGGAATGGACTCTAACCCAGCAGAAAGGAAATCACCATCACTACCATGTATTCTCCCAAGAAGGAAACAAGGCCTTAACCAGGCATGGATCATCCAGCTGACGGTTTCCGAGCAGCCAGAGGGTATCCCAAGGGCCACTGGCTGCCCAAAGCAGAGGCACTGCTCCAGAAGTGCTGAGCAAACACAACTCAAAACCAGCATTTCAAGTCAGAATTATTATCACTGTATTATCACATCATTACAACTAAAAAAGGTGTGGGTAATCATAGGCCTTTAATAACTCGTCTACCCTGATTTAGAAAAAGGGAAAATCTGACCAAACTGCTGCTCACAAACAGCACTCAACTACTCCTTAAAAGTGACATGGATCTGATGACCCTACAAAGGAAAGAGGACATGGCAGAAACCAACCTTGTCACAAACAAGTATCCTTAGAATTCCTTGACCTATCACTTAAGCAAAAATTCCTGAAAATCTAGAGCAATTTCATCTTGAAGGGCCAGCAGAAACAACAAACAGCAATTCAGGCTAAGAGGGGTCACCACAGACATTCTGGTTAAATCCATTGACAGAAAGGAGTATCGGAATATTTTCAAACATTTCACAGCATGTTTTCATGGGATCTGACAACGTGAGACAAGTCAGTATGTAAACAGGCAGTCTGTAAAAGCTGACATATTCAGGGGGATGAGTGTGTTTGACAGCACAGTGAAGTCTGTTGAAACACAAAGACACATTATTGACAGGCAGTAAGGAGATGGATGGGAAGGATTAATCGTGACAGCAAGTTCACTGTGTTCAAGAGACAAGGTGGCAACAAAAGTGAGGAAAAAACTGCACACATATGCAAACCTCAAAGGATACATGAAACTACCAGACACAGCAGATGAGCTGCTATCATTAGCACCAAAGGATTCCATGAGCAAAGAGAGAATAAAGATATTTAAGGATGCAATCTGGAAAGGGCCAGAGGCCAAGCCTCTGTGAGCTTGGGCTCATTTCATTCCTTACAGTGTTCTAATCACTTGCAAATTAAAGCATCTACATCCTCCCATTTTTTTCCTTCAGTGTGACTGTAATGAAAGTAAAGCAGGCCCAAACATCACCTCTGAAATGCTGGGTACAGCTCAAAAACCTTAAAATTTTAGATATTTCATTTGAAAACACACAGACTACAAGTCAGTAATGAAGAACAACAAAGCAAACCAAGATCCCTGTACAGAAATCACAGACCAAGAACACAACTGAGTGGGCACATGAACAATGGTAAGACTGACGTTTGGACACACCAGGGAAATTGTCTGTTTCTTACCCAGCAGAAAAGGGAATTTTAAAGTCCATAATGGCCCAAGAAAATCATCAGCGCAGAAATGGCTCCTCAAATCATCTGGAAAAACCAAAGCCAACCAGCCCTCTGACCCACCTACCTTTTCTCTGCTGCTGCCACGTTTATGGTGTCCATAATGTTTTTCACAGTATCTATTATCTGTTTAGCTCTGATAGTGTGCTGTTCAAACTTGGTTTTCACAGCTGACTGCGAGATACACTCCTGCGAGGGGCCCAAGCCACAACACATTACTGCAATTCCATGCCAACACAATCAGGAATTTCACTGTCAGAAAGCACATGCTGCCAATTTTACCATGAACTTAAACCAGTGGGAAGTAAAAAGGAAGAAAGTATAAAGAAATTAAAAGACAATAGAAACTGAAATATCAAATGAGTCTATAGCAGCAAATCTGCCTTCACGTCCATTCACAGTAATGTGCATAGGTTTTCATTCTTTTAAAATAAATGAATAATGTAAAGAAAAAGAAAACTCAGATGAATACATAAATCTATCTCTTCAGGAAATTTTCAAAACCATCTATTTTTGGAATTACAAATGTCAAATATGAATGCTGGCAATGTGGGCTGGCTTGAGTTTTCTTTGTTGCACTACACCTAGTTTCAAGAGGCAATTGTCAATAAAATGTGACATTCTCACATCACTACTGATCATCCAGGAACAAAATACACAATTAGGAATAACAAACAAGGGTTTTCTCATGGGATAAACAAAAGTTAAGTAGTCCTTAAAATATCAGCTTGTTTGTATATTATTGAAGTCTTAAATGAGTAGGTAGGAAATGCTCTAATGATACAATTTCTAATCAACCTTCAATATTGAACAGAAATTCAGAAATACAGGACAGTAACTGAAGAGACCTTGTGTTTGAAGGGAAGAAAGCAAGCAGCTGATTTCCTTAAATCAGATCTATGGGATTTTTAAATTGTTCTCCATCTGTGGATTCACCTTTCACGGCACAGGTTTGGATTACTTTTAGAAGACCTGCCTATGACCTTAGCGTATGCTGTAATAACAAATTTCAGCTATGTAAAAATAATAGATGAAAACAAAATTAAAAAATGGGTAAAACTGTCCCTGTTCCTCGATGAAGCAGATCTAGAAATCAGCAATGAAAAGCCAGAGTTTCTTAAATATCAGCACATTGTGAGAGCTAGACTAGGTACAGAGCAGAGTCTTCCCAACGTTAGTATGTGGTAGGTAAAAGGATGACAGTCACTCACAACACAATCAGAAAATCCAAGTTAGAGCACTAGGAAAAACACAAAGGTTAGTTAAATGACAGCGAAAGGTAAGAGGGGACAGCAGCAGTTTTGCCGTTAGTCTGTACGTAAGTATTTACTGAAACAAAGATTAAAGTATGTTTCAATAGCCTAACCCAAACCAGTTACCTTCCAGCCCACTGCCGGTATCACAGGACAGTCGTTAGATGCTCAGTGGGTTCCGTACTCCATCCCCGGGCAGCGCTGGGGAAGGGCTCTGCAGCAGCTGCCTCATTCTGGCTCTGCCTTCGCTCCCATTTACAGCCAGGAGTACTCTTCCACCCTGCCTCCCTCCACTTCCCACAACACTTCTGCTGCCAGTATCTTTAAGAAACTTGAGAAGTACCATAACCTAAGGCACAGTGAGGTTGGTTTTATGTAGGATATCCACTAAGCACTACTGCACACAGTGCAGGGTGCAGGCATTTCTTTGGTATTTTAATAAGGCATTCTATGTATCTCACTGTAGAACTTCAGGAAATACACCAACTACTTTCTGTTATTCCCCAACATAAAAATTCAGAATTGATCCAAGAATTCAATGCTTTAAGACTGCCTCCCTCCTTTTCCTTTGTTGCAATACAGCTGACATACATAGTAGCATCACTTTTAAAGCTACTACATGAATCTCTAAAATCTTAATTTCCCACTGCCTACAAGTGTTTCAAGTAATGCCTGCACCAGTTTTTCTTTTAGCAACTTCAACCACCCTGTGCTTTGCAAACATGCTTCATCTAGTTTTGGAAAGATTTTTACCCTCACACAAAAGTCTACATAAATCATACAAGCCTTTCAAAAATAGTCCAAATTTTTCTCATATCACAACTAACCAGCACTGGTGGGTCTAGATTTTTTTTTTTTTTTTAAGATTCTAGTTATAATGAGCTCGTATCAGTCCTCAGGAATGAACAGGCTTTCCCATCAGGGAACTGATACTAAAATCAGGAATGTGGAAGTACTGGAGAAGTAACAGTTCCTCTTCTCAGCCCATATGGAAAAGAGGAAAAAGCTGTCCAATTTTAGTCAAGACAAAAGCAGGGTGAGAGAATCCAGGAGGAGCAAACCCAGCAGATATAGCCAGGGGGAACAAGGCACATGTGGACAGGTCTGTAAGTGAGGTGGCAGCTTACTTAGAGATGTGAGCTGGACAGAAAAGTGAGAGAAGTTTGGGAAGTCTGAGCAGGGCACCTCCACAGGGACAAGGAGCTAAAGGCAAGACAGACTAAGGCAGGGGAGGAGGCAGTGTCTGATGAAGACAGACAGAGCATCTGTGCTCTCATCCCTTCCTTTTCACACACTGGAGTGTAATCCAAGAGTCTTTGGACTTGCAGCTCCTCTGTCAGGAAACAGAGTAAATGCAAAATGCTTTAGGCAGAAGTGCTTAGGCTGTAGAGCATCTGAGTTTGGTCTGCCAGTGCACAAGGCACAGTATCAGTGAGGATTTCACACAGAAAGTTCTCCCTGCAGTATGATATTCTTCATTAATACAGAGCCTAGAGATGGCAAGCAGAACTGATGACAACAGTATGCTGATGTCAACTACATTATCAGCTCAGGTGACAGTAATTTGAGTGTTAGGTCTGAAGACTCCAGACCTGGTGAACTATTTAGTCTCAGCCTTGCTTCAAAAGCACATAAACTGCCACTGTAATTTAGGAAATTGCCACAAAACCTAAATGTGAAAGAGGCTGCAACAGCTCAAAATTTAAATTGCTTTGGCAATCTTAATTCAGCACAGTTGTCATTCTCTTTAAATGATGGGATCACACTCCTATTCAAAGCCATTAATAAAGATTTTAGGATGAATCACAGCTGAGCAGGGAAAAACACTACAGAATCCACTCTCACTGTTGGAGTCAGGTGTGCAGCAAATATAACACAATGTAAAAGAAGAAAAAAGGTTGATTTAAGGCCATGCAGTGCTGTCACAGAATTGTTCCTTGTCCCAGCCTCTGCCACAGAAACTCGTCATGGTTGTGACCCTGTGACAGATACTTCTCATTGTGGTGGCCAACTTGAGTCTGTGACATCTGATTTACAGATGTGCTGAGCACTCACAGCACTGCATCCATCATTTAACAGATCATCATCCATCTTCATACTGAAATATTCTAAGCATTGAGTGCCTAACTGTAATGATAAGATATTTTGTCAAAAAAGCTTTGGGTACAGCAGATGGCAGAATACATTAAAGAACAATAACTGATCTAGAAGCTCAATTTTCACTTTTTACCTGCTGGCTCCAAGTCTCCTACTATAGTTCTAAGGACAAAAACTGCAAACAAACATGCATGTTTGACTACAGCTAGTAACACTAGAAATGTCATGTCTCATGGAGCCAGGCCCTGCCAGCACCCTGAACCCTTCGTTTCAACAGTTCAATCACCTATCGTAAGAGTGTGGATAAGGATTAAATTTAGTCTGACATTTTCTTGCTTATGCAAGACCGAATCAAGCTATTACTTTAAAACCTTTCTGATATACACACATCATTACATAATGCAGTTTTGCTAAGGTTAAATGGGTTTGTTGTAATGCAAGAACAAATGCTTTTCAGAGGCAGTTTGATTTTTTTTTTTAATACTCATACACAAAACCATTGAGGGATACCCAAGAGGACTCCTTAACATATCCAAGAATGGCTATAATTAATTAAAGTTATCAAACTAAGCAAGTCAAGTGGATCCTATCACAAAGAAACCACTCAACTGTCTAGCCAGGCCTACTTCTGTAGAAACTGTGAACTCCAACTACGAATATGGCTAAACTGAGGTGAAAGAGTGGATTCTGTACAGCACAAAGGATGCAAGGAGAGTGTTAATGCTCACAGTAACAGAGCTAAGAGGTACATAATGGTGATAAATTCAAAACTCTGGCTTTAGAAATGAAATTTTTAGATTTATATTGATGAAACCAAATTTCTTACTGCAAACATTCACCAGCACATGGCTGTAAGTGATACACACATTTCAAGACCGTAATTTCTTCTTACACAGACTATGTTGGTATTGACATCTCAAAACACGAGCTAAGAGTTTGGGTCCCTTCCCTCACTAAATAATACTCCTTTCCAACTATCTGCTACTCAAGCTGAGAAGGTATGAACAGAACCCACAGAAAAGGCAAAGCTGCAGATGGTTTAAATACCTTACACTTCTCCACTTGCTAATGTGGGTAATGCTCCCTAAATTTAAGCTAAGCATAAGAGAAAAAGCTACCTTTGCAATAAAAATCAGGCAGTCTAAAAAGCCCATCATAAATACCTCAAATATCTGCTCAAAATGTTGAAATTCCTGTAATCTTGTTTGAAATCCTTCAGCAAGTGCTCCACCTGTGAAACAACAGACCATAAGGGAGACAGCAGTACCTCACAGCAGGGACTGCATCTTAAATATAGTTATCGGGTTTTATAGTGTTTTTCTGTATTTGAGGAAAAGCAGGAGTTCCTACACACCACCCTCTGGCATTCCTTGGGCCTTTTGTCTCCTGGCACTCAGAACTTCTTTTGCTGAAACAAAAAAGATGCGATTCCTTGCTTCTACAGGATCAATAACTTTGAGCTCATCGACCAGGAAAGTCAGACAGCGCTCCATGTGCTGCCTACGCACCTAAGGAAAAGGTAAAAAGCTCATGAAAAAAAGGCAAAAACTGAGCTGTCAGCAAATCACAACATCAGAGTCAGAAACAGATGCTGAACCACCCCTCTGACAGCAGATGCCTGTCAATCCTACAGACGCAGCAGCTGCTTTCACTCCTTTAAAGAGACCTGGACACAACACTACTTCCCTTTACAACTGTATTTATGTAAGTGAAAGATCTCAGCCAGTCGCTGGGGTAAACACTTCATTCCCCATACACAGAGAAAAAATTCTCACTGCAAGCTGGCTGCTGTTGGGAAGATCTGAAGATCCAAACTGCTCCCATCTAACACTGCACTTTACCAGCTACTCTATGCAGGTATAAATGTATAAACTGTGCCCTCAGGCTGCACTATCACTGCAGAAACAAAAGGTAATACAAATAAGATTAAAAAACAAGCTTAACTGTGGAGGAAAAAGGTTCTAAAGAAGTTTCCTGTTTTATTACTTGCTTGCATATATTGTCATTTGAATTGTAGTTTGCTTTTTGCTTGTAACAAGGAATAGGTTATTTCCATTTCCTGACCATGTAACTTAGCCTTTTATTAATAAAACAAAGCTAGTGTTTCCATATTAATACATATTAATTAACTGTCAACACATATAAGAGCCATCAATTCACTCACATCTTCCATGTACTCTGGTTCTGATGCAGAGGCATCCCATCTATTATTCAGGATGAAGATGTTTGGCTTGGAAAGTCGTTCGTTCACTTTATGGAAAAAATGTTTCTCCTAAGAATTAAAGCACAAACAGAAAACTCCCCAGACATCCAAACCAGAGTCACACATTCTTCTGTAATAGATTATGAAGTTTATCCAGCTTTTTAGAAGTTTATTATAAAGAATTCATCAGTACTAAAACCCACAGATATCCAGCACATAACAGGCTTAGGGTAGTTCAAAAGTCATCACGTCTTAAAACTGATGCAAGTGCTAAAAGTCAAAGACACAGCAACTTCCTCTAAAACTTGGTACAAATACAAACTAAGAAAATGTAAAAAAAAAAGCCAGTTCAAAAAACACTAATGTCGATGAAACCAATGAAGTCTCTCTTATCTGAACTACCAAGCTGCTCTTGCTAACCTTGTCAAATCTGGTTTTATATCCACAAAATACATGATCTAACTATTCTTCAGCTAGGCGACAACAGCTTGAACTACAGAGAAGTAACATTTCCTGCATGAGGACATATGGTTGAGACACAGAAAAAAAGTCATTGATGAATGTCTTAATTTAACAAAATTAAGTGTATTTAGGTCTCTTCCCTGCACCTACCACTCATTACTGCTGTTTACAGAGTCATAATGGGTAAGTCGTGGTGGAGTGAGTCCCCACTCAGCACAGCTGAAGCAGAAGAGATCTCTGTTCTGCTATAAACTTTTCCAGACTGCAGCAGGACACCACGACATATCCTGGACACAGCACTGGAGATCCATTATTCCCCATCAGCTGGGAATAAGCATGTGCAAACAAGATCACTGCTGCAGAAATCAGAACTTTGTCTGAGGATAATTTATGAGGGAATAGTAGAAAAATCCCAGGTAGTGAGGCAGAATAATGCCAAGTATTCTCAAACCTGTTATGGCAAGAGGCAAAAACAATGCTTAAGGAGGATGAGAACATAGTAGTCATATGCTTTATCTGCAGGATAATTTATGTTATTCTATATAGCAATGAGACGTTCACAGAAATAATTTTTTTCTTTTTCCTTTAATTAACAGACCCCAACAACTGTGTTATACACATAATGTAAACAACTTTAGATTTTATCCATACTAAAAGCCAAAAAGTGTCACTCATGTGACATAATAGAGAAGATATGGCCACATTGGTGCCAAATCCTTTTTGCCTTCAATGTTTTAAGAATATTCTTTTTCTTCTAAATCACATCCCTTGTATTTAACTCTTTGTGTACTCAGCTCAGAAGATGGAATGCCATGTCTTTAAACTCACATTCTTCTCAGACTTCTACCAAACTATTCTAATTTGATAGAATGCAAACAAATACTGTCTTTGCACACTCAGTTTCTTATTGTATTAAGAATTGTCTCAGTATTTAGAAAGTTCAGACCTTTCAGGCCAGAACTATGCTCAGAACAACCTGGGCATATTATTTGTCTATAGCAGGTTTAATAAAAGTCATCAGGAATCTTCTCAGTAGCATTACTCTGCATTCTGGCAGTTACACTTCTAATAACTTAGAAACCTTTTATTGTCTGCATCCACAATACTTAGTTTAGTTGAAACTGGAGATCACTACAAAATTACACCAAATTTCTGGTCTTGTATTTTGATTATTGCAACAGCTCCTCTGGCCACCTTAAATGTTCTCCTCTTACAAGTCATACAATATTTACGCTGCAAGGTACAGAGAACTATTCTCTCTCCTGAAACAGAGCTTTACAGAACAAAGACATTAAAATATCTTCAGCTCTCCACACTGCACAGAACCCTGCAACATGAATGCTTATTGCTAACGCATTCTTCAGAAGAAACACAGCCCACTGAAGGGAACCTGCAGCACTCATCCTCAACACAAGGTGTATCAAGGGAATTAACTCTCTCCTCAGAGAGGAATAAGACAGGAACTCAACTTCCTTCACCTATTTTGTGTATTCTACTGAACTTCTGGATATTAAATACTCTGTAATTTCTTTGGTAATACAAGTGTCTTCAGGTGACAAATACCCACAAATTGCATGGCAAGACAAGCACTCCATCATCCATTTATCAAAAAACCAACTGAAATGGAAAGGACAATTATGACGCTCAAGGCAGAGAAAGCCAAGCCAGTAAGAAACCTGAATTTCATTCTCCTTTTCCTAGTGAGGGATATACATTATTTCTTGCCTCCCACCCCCAAATCCTATTCACAAGATCTAAGTGCAGTGATTCACCACCTGTAAAGGTCTCAGCTATTCTGGTTATGGAACTGCTGAATATTTAAATGAAGAAGTAGCATAAAAACATTGCACATCATACCGTGTTCATGAGAGTTGATTCAGAATTGGCAACCAAGACAAACACATCAGCATCTAAGCAAAACTTGTCAATCCAGCTGTCCAGTTCTGTAGTGACATCTGTGCCAGGGCTGTCGAGAACAAAAAAACACAAACTCCTATTTACACACCAAAGAACTAGTTGATTTTTAGAAACTGATAAAAATAGACTGGAAATGCCTAAGGGCCTTGCAAGAAGTTACAGAGGTTTGTATCTTGAGGCTGATGCCTACCTCAAACTTAAGGTAAACACTGCAAAAACCAGTTACCATCTAGAACTTATCAGTCACTTGATCATTAGACCATCTACTCATTCAAAATGAAATTTCTGATTAGTAAGTAATTGCCAAGTGAAGTGACAGACCATCCATCAGCAACCCAGACAGGCTCACACAATGGTTTCCCTTCTTGGACTGTAATTTTAATCAGAAGAGAGAGAGTTGTTCATAAAACATTTTTTTCATTAATAAAGTCCAAGTTTAAAGCAATATGCTACACAAGCTGTGCATAGGTTTAATAGGACATGAAAATGAAGCTGAAACTATAGGGCCGTCAGTTTAAAAAAACCCATAAAGTGGAATATGAGCATTAAGTCATGTTTGCAACACCTAAATTATTGCTAGTACAAATTTTCTCTATTTAACAGTAAAAGGATGATTTGCTCTTTTCAAGTACCTGCTCTCTCAGAATCTATGCTCTTTTCTTTTCCCTTTACTTTTTACCTTTAGCAACTGAGGCTGTGTAGATCAAACGCACTGTAGAAAACGACAAACTCCCAGTGATTTCAAAGTACAAGACAAAGATGGAACAAAAACCACTACAATTTATTAGAACACACTCTGAGTGTTGTTTTGTTGAAGAAATCATACTTAAAAATTTACTGACACCTGTGTGAATTACTTTCAAATTCAGTATTTATTGATTTACACGTTAGGTACAGATCACCTGGAAGTTTGAAAAGCTATTAAGAGGTTATGCTGCAGTGGCCAGAAATAAGGGCATTTGGCATGGACAAAGCAACCACTTCCAGCATCCTTTAAACACACCAACACGTAGGAAATGTCAGCGTAACACGGAGCACACACAGCTGACAGAGTCACAACTACATTTTGAGGTCAGCCATTACTTTGGTATGTAGGCACTGCAACTCTTATCAGAAGCTTTTAAAAATGAAGTCCACATTGTTTATACTTCACATGATCAGTCTGAAGCATTTCAAGAAAGGAAAGGGCAAAAGGCTGTTGCTGCAACAACCCTATTCACACTTCCATACTGTTTGTTTTAAAGGTAGAGTATCCTCAGCCAAAAGTTATTCCCTTATTCAGCTCAGTCACAAGACACTTGTCTGTTCCAACTGCTACAAGGACAGAATCAGGAGGGTGATGACTAGCAGTATCTAAGAACAAACTCTGTCCTTTCAAACAAAAAAACCTTTCAATAATTTTGAATCTAAACCAATCTCTTTTCTAAACATTGTAATGGCTCGTATCCTTAGGAAAACATTTACTAAAACAGAAAAGATACCTGTCCACTAAAACCAAATCATCTCTCAGCAGGGCACACTTTGACTTGGGCCAAAAGACATGGACGAGACAGCCAGCCTTCAAATCTTTATCCATGTGAAGTGCATGAGCCAGCTGATTGACTGTCTAGGGAGAGCATAAAGAGAAGACAAACATGAATATGCACCTCAAACAAGTCTGTAAACCAGTATAATTCAGTTCTCAAACTTGGACAGGATCTATCTTGTAGAGGGTAACAGAGTTCATACTTTGTTCTGGTGAATAGCTGTGATTTTTTTTTTTAAGCTCTTCGACTCACCAGCATCTAAAGAACAAGTTGTGCCTTGAAACTCAGACAAGAGTTTCTTTCAAGCCACAAAAAGGCTGGACTGTGTGCTACTGATACTGAGCATCATCATGAATTTGCCTCAGAGGTTAAACATGTCAATGTAAGCAGCTCAGTAAGCTGAGCACCGTAAGTCCAAATGAGGGGCACACTCCAAATCCTTAATCAGTAACACAACTTGCTCAGTCCTATAAAGTACTCAGCATATGCTATGCTACAATGAGACACATGTTAGTTGCTTCTCTGAAACAGCCAAGAAAAATTGCAGAGCAGAGCACTTTCATTAGTTTCTTCTTCCCTCCTCAGTAAGAACTTAAAAATGCAGAATGAAGGAGCCTTATACTTTTGTTGGACTTGAAATCGTTGTTAAAAAAAAGACCCTTTAAGAATCAGTTCCTGTGAAAACTGGCACGAAGTCATCCAAGAAAAGTACCTTGACACTCTTCTTTTCATCTGATCCTTCTGTCATAAGATAAGCCTTATCTCCATCAGTCCCTTCCACACTGAGGAAGCAGTTTGTTGTATGGCCAATCCCACTGGGAAGTACCTTATCCCACAGCATTGCATTAATGACTGAACTTTTCCCACTGCTTGTTCTAGAGGGATAGAAAATAAAAGCACTTTGAGCAGAGCACAGCAGCATTAAACACATCTTTGTGCTGAACTGAGTGCACCCCCATTGGAGTGCATCAGCTCCACAGAGCACAAGCTGTTTTGGGGACAAAGCTGCAGCCAGAAGAGAGTGGGGAGTGCTCATTCAGAGGAATGGGCCACCAACTCCACATTCTCAGCAGCGTTCTACTTTGCACTAACCCTCTACCCCTCACACATAAATATTTGAGGTTTAACTATTACACAACAGCATGAAGTTACGTAGACTGTAACTCATTTTTGAGCTGCTTCCAGAAAAAGTTCAGCGCTCACTGTACAATAGTTCACAAATTTACTCAAAATGCTAGAGGGAGAGTTGAGTTCTTTTTTCCCTGCTTTTTCCCTTTGTAAAAGAAACTTTACACATCACAGCTTGTATTCAACTTTTAACTTCTTGAAACATCAAGGGTGAGATATAACTAATTTCTTTATTCCAGAACCTTTGATAGTTTTTCTTTAAAGAACTAAACTAGTTTTAGCAAAATAAAGGCAAGATCACCATTGTACACATTTTTTCCAATACTATTACAGAATTTTTAGAACTCAACCATGAAGATTCATACTCCAAAAATATGTAACCACATGTTTAAATGTAAGCACAGAAAAATCAATCTCCCTTAAGCAAAGTGGACTAGCAGATCACATTGTTACTGCTATCCTTAAAATCATCACACAGATCTATCAGACTGATGTTACAACCAACCAGGCAACCATCTGTTTCTCTTCAGCTGCTTATAGACAGAAATATGAACAGCTCCAAGTTTAGTTCTTCAGCACTTCTGACCAAACACAAAAAAAAGTCCTCAGCAGGAACAGTAAAAAATATATTAAACAAACAAAACCACCATCTTAAAAAAAAAAAAAAAAAAAAAAAAAAAAAAACCATTCTGGAGGAGATGACAACTTCAGACCTTCCCAAGATAAAAAAAAAAAGAAATTAAGTACTGGTAATTTCATTCATTACCTGCCAAAAAATGCCACTTTCATGTGCCTCCGTGAGAGCACCTCTCCAATGACTGCCAACTTGTTTTTATATGCTTGTATTTTTGCTAGTTCATCTTCTGTAGCTACATGTTCAAGCTCTGGATTCTTGTATGTGGCTAAATACAGAAATGAAAAACATAAAAGCAATCACATACAGAGAATGTGCTCCATGATACAAGGTGTAAGTAATCAGTACTTAACATGCCAACTGCAAATTTTAATTACAGTGGTAAAATTAAGCAAAACCCCACTACAGACACTGATACCAGGCCTTATCATTTGACAGCTCTGCCACAAGCACTGGTGAAATCATGACATAAATCTCTTCGGATCAATCGCTAATCCAACTGCTGATCCACTAACCCTGTGAACACGGCCTGCTGGGCTCACCTGCCGAGCTCCTCGGGACACCTGCTTCCTTCAGAAAGGAAAGCCAGGACCTCTCCTGGATACACCAGCTAAGCTGGGCTGTCTTCCCCCTGCAGAGCTCAGCAGGGTGATGAGCAACCAACTCTGCACCTTCTCAACACACATTCCACGCTGCTAAAACCTCTGAGGGTGTGACCAGTGGATCCTTGCATTACATCACTGATGCACCTTTCTGCTGAAAAATGGGAGAACCTGTTTGTCCTTCCTTCTGTGCAAAAGAAACCACCACAGAACTACAAGGCCAGAGTGGTTAAGCTTTCACCCTTATGGAAAGGAAGCCAGGCTGCCAATCCAAGTGACTTACTCAGCTTCTCAGGTATGTAGCCATGCCAGGCATTCCTTCCAGCATAAGCTGAAAAAAAACCCCAGTGTCAAATGAAGAATGTGACTATTTCTGAAGGTCCATATTTGTACAAACAGCACAGTAACAGATATAATGTACATTACGCTGCTATAAAACATACTCAAAGCAAAGGACAGGAGACCCTTGTGTTTAAGGGGAAAGCTCACCTTCCACAAACGCTGCTCCCTCGGTGACATAGTCCAGCAGCTGGTCGAAGATGGCAGTGATGGTCTTTTTGGCCAGCACAAAGTGCTTCAGTGGAGAGACAGAGGCTTCTGCCATGCTGCAGCTGCAAGGGAAGGTACATAAAAGTGACCAAACACTCGGTACACCCAGCTAACTAAAATTCATACACTGCTCACGCATCCCTTAAAAAGCTAAACAAAACAAAAGCGTCCAAAGCCCCAAGCCAAAGCTCCAAACTCCAAAGGGCAGTAAGCTCAGTTTGCGCTGTTTACTCTGATCTCGTCCCCTCACCACAGGCGCCAAGGGCGGCCGGCGAAACTCGGGGACAGGTTCGAACCGATCTGGTGCTATTTGTCCCGGAAACACGAGATTTTCCCCTCATCAAACGCGGCTCCCGCCTCCCCACCGCCCGCAGGTCAGGGCTGTCCCGCCGGCCAGCGAGGACGGACCCCACTCCCTCATGGAACCCCGTCTCGGCGGGGTCAGGCCGAGGGACCGCGGCTGCCTCGGTCCCTTACGGAGCTTCACTCAGCCGTGCTTCCTCACGGAACTCTGGCTCGGCCCCGGTCCCGCATGAAGCCCCGGCTCAGCCCCGGTCCCTCACGGAGCCCCGCTGACTCCGGCCGTGCCCGTCACCGCCGCCGCCGCCGCCGGGACGGGGGGGCGTCACTTCCCTTTCCTCCTCCCGTGACCCCGCTCGGCGCCCGCCCGGGCACCGCCATGTTCAGTGCGGGCTGAGGGCGGCCGCCGCCATCTTGAGCGCGGGCAGGTCGCGAAATGGAGCCGAGCGGAGCTGGGGAAGCAGCGGGATCATCATCCAGGGCTTCATCATCCAGGGCTTCATCATCCAGGGCTTCATCATCCAGGGCTTCATCCACAGCACCGCGGTCTCACCAAAGTCTGCCAAAGTGACAGCGCTGGGGACTCTCAGGAGTTAAAGCGCACTGATACCTCATGCATTTGATACAGGAGCATTAGGAAATTAGAACAGTGAAAAATCGGCGACAACAGCATTCTCGAGAACACGTTGAGGATTACTAATCCACTGTATTTTAAGATCTTGCATGAATTTGTGAGATGTAAACTTTGTTTTCAAGTCAACAATCTTTCACATAAAAAAAGTTCTTTTTCTCAGTAAGAAACATGTGCCAGGCATCTGACACACAAGAGATTTGTTAAGGTTGGAAAATACCCCTAAATTCGAGTTACACATGGAAACTAAGGGTTCAAATGTCTGAAAAGCAAAGAATCAAATACACATTTCTCACAAGTACAAGACACTACCAAAACCAATCTCATGATTTTGCATAGCTTCTGCTTGGAATGCTGTTCCTGAAACAGCTGAACCTTGCAGGTACCAGTGAACAACCAGAATTTGATACTTAACTGCTTTGGAGAAAAATAGTAAATACTGGCACAATCCTGGTTCCTACAGTCCGTTTCTGCCATTCCAGCCCGAGAGGAGCTGCTCAGGCTCCAGGGTGGCAGATGTGTGGCAGTACCAGAGCAGCTGCGCTCAGGTCAGAGCACTCACCTTCCACTTATGCGCTTCACACAAATAACCCAAAAGTCTTCCCTTTGCTGGGAACACCATGCTGTCCTTGGCATGCTGAGCCATGCCTTTCAGCCTTCCAGATTCTAGGCAGACTCATTATCTAGTTTTCCTACTACTTAGTAACTTTCTTGCTTTAACATGCAGATTCATATGGAAGCCAGCAGTGTACTTGTGTTCCCTTTTAAAATTTTAAAATGAGATATGCTACTCCTGTACACTTCCATTTACTCCCTGATAGATATTAAAAAGAAAATACTAACATTAGTCCCTCATTTATAAAATCCAACTTAAAACAACCTTGGATACATTTCCTGTTTAGACACTGCATTTTAGTTTGGAATGATTTGGCTTCACAACATTCCTGTGGGGTATTGTTTTGATTCCCAGTTTAGAGATTAGAAATAACTCAGACGTCTAAGCCGTGAAGTTATTCATGTCAACAAGTAAGTTTGTGGTGTCACAGGGCTCTGTGCTGGCACAGGACACCACCTTTCCTGCAGGGGACACAATGCTGGTCTACACAAATATACACACTTCTTAAGCCCCCTTATTTATTTTGGGCCTTTTTTAAATGCCTTTTTCCACTTCTTGTCACTGTCTCCTGGAGCAGCTTTCTCTCCAGAGCTCAGCTGTGCCATTCCACCCATCAGCAGGAGCAGAGTTTTCAGAGAACCAGCATTCCCCCTTTCAGATATATGAACAAAATTAACTTTCCATATATAAAATAATTCATCTTAGTGTTTTGTTAACTGTATTATTGCTACCATTTAAAGCCAGCCAGGATCAATGGGTTCAAAATAGGAAATCAGGAATTCTACCACAGATACTGTACAAGGGACTAATAAAATACAGCAGGACACCCTCAGGTTGTCCTTTTCAACGACAAAACACAAGATTTAGTAGTACATCAGCATTTCAAAGTGACAGAAATGGTCTTGCCTTCTACAACAAAATATACACTAATGGGTTCATACTCTTTCCAGAAATACTTCTCTGGAAATCAGAACTTCCATCAATTGGTAACATTCAGCCAAGTTTTATCCTTAGCTTTAAGATTCAAATCCAAAGACCCTTGCATGCCTTGAAGCTGATAACAGCAAATCTCACTGATCAAGAAATGTTTGATACATTAATTATCTCTATATAAACCTTGCATTAGACAATCTTACATTACAAATTTACAATCAATGCACAAAGAAATGTAAACTCCACCAGCAATTTATGGGTATTTTCACCATGATATCTAGCATAATAGAAGTGACCCCACTCTTGTTTTTCTCTGTCCAAGTATCCGCTTGGAAATAAGAGCTACATAATGAACTGTAAAAATTCACTTCCAATGATTCCAGTGGCAGGACAGTGCTATATATAATATAAGCAAATGTGTGAAATAATTTCAGAGTCATTAGTAAAAATTTTGTAATGTACTGTGGTGTTTTAAGCCTGTATATAAAAGTTTAAAATTTACAGAGTTAAAAGAACATTCCTCAAGTTACTAGTGGTGGAAAGCTAATTATAAATATACAGAATTATTACAATAATATAGGATACTAGAGGTTTGCTCTAGTCAAAGGTTGGTGACATACATAATATCAGTGAGATATAAATTAGGATTTTATGTAAGAAATTAATTTTGTACATTCTCAGCAGGATCACTACAAATTCATTTTGCAATTACTCTTTAGAGCATGATCCAATCTAAATCCAAGCAATGAGTGTCTCCTCAGTGCATTAAAAGACAAGAACTGAAGGTAAATAAAGTGAGTATCATGTGGGAGTCATGTAGTACATGTGTGGAAGAGTATGTTGTACATGTGTTGGACAGTCCCACAGATGGGATTTAAACTTGGAACAAAGTGAACAATAAGGTCAGAAAGGTACCCCAAGAGAAAAACAGGACAATTTAAAAAGCTTATCAGGAGCATGAGGTGGGAAATGAAGGCTGGTATGTGAATTTGGAGATGTCCATGCCTGGGAATTTTTGGAACACCCTTATCTTTGGCAGGCTAGTGCTATTGCTAAACACCAGTGCAACGACCTGCTGCCAGAGGGTAACATGAGCTGGATGTGGAACTGAGACCAGTATTGGGTTATTTAAGCATGCAATTAGATATTTGCTTTGTTTTTGTGCCTTTTTAAACTCAAGAGAGCTGGTCCTGTACACTAGACATAAAGAGCGGGATGACCATCAGAACTGGTATCACAACATGCAATTACTCTCACTGCCCCTCCCCCCAAAATCTGAAAATAATCACATTGAAAATGTGATTATTCCTACTGAAACCCCTAGACAAGGAAGTTCACACCACCAAGCGCTACACATGCTATGCTGATATAAAGATGAAAACATTAGAAATGTACAATTGCTGTTAAAATTGTATTTAATATCACATTCCAGTGACTAGAAATTAATTCCATTTCTAACAAATTGATTATAGGGAAAGAAAGCAATCACACTGTCTCATGTATCTGAAGATGACTTAAAAGATCTTTTTCATTCCCAAACCTCATTAAACAATCAGTACATTTATGAGGCAAATCTGCTGAATGCCTGAAATCCAAATGAGTTTTAAGGTCTTCAATCTGTCCCGTTGAATATTCACAGTATTGACACAAGTAAATCCCTTCAGATAAATGAGAGCTTAAGTGCTTGCAATATTCCAACATACCTGAAAATCCCTTCCCACAGTCATCACAAACATGAGGGAATATTTTGGTGTGCTCAATAGCTACGTGCCTGTTGACATTTGTATGCAGCCTGCTCCTAAAGCCGCACACCTGGCACACAAAGAAGTTTTTGCATTTGTCAAAACTGATTTTGTTGATGAGGCTGTACTGGCCACGCTCCTTGTTGTTGTAGCTGTCGCTCAGCTCGATGAGCCGGCACGCGTGCTCGTTGACCACGTGGCTGTGCAGATCCTCAGGGTCGTTTGTCTCATGCTCACAGAACTGACACAGGTACTGCTCGTCACAGCTGTGCTCCTGGAAGTGCAGGTACAGCTCACTGCTGGAGGAGAACTGCACATCACACTGCTCACACCAGTAAAGGTGGTCGTTGAAGTGAGTGTCTGCTATGTGCTGACTCAGATTCTCAAAAATCACCGTTTTGTAATCGCAGTATTTACAGATGTATGGATCCTCCTCGTGTAGTTTGACGTGTTCAATGAGCTGCACTTTGCTGGAGAAGCTTTCTTTGCAAACTTTACAGACGTGAGTGTCTGTACATGTCTTATGCTTCAGGATCATGTGCTGCTTTAGATCAGAGAAGTACTTGCTGTTGAACTCACAGAGCTCACACTTGTACAAGCCACTGCTGTTGGCTCTCAGCAAGGGCCATTTCTGTTGAGCTGTGATATTCAAAGCCTGGTTCTTCTCAAAGATTTTACAGGTCTCCAGAGGGATTTCCTCCAGGTCCTCAGCTTCCAGCTTCTCAGGTGACACAGTCTGTGTTTCTATATCGTGAACTTCTACAGCATTCACTTCTGTTGTAGAAATTTCTACAGTTTGGATATCTAGAGGTTTCTCTTCTTCTGTGGGGCTGTCACTGAATATAGGTGAGTCACATAAGTCTCTGCACATTCCATTGTTAGTACCTTTATCTGCAGGAGGAAATACAGCATAGAAGGTTTTAAAAAAAACCACTACAAAACACCTGGGCCGATTTTTAACTTTTCAGTCAGCTGCAGCAGCTTTCAAATGCAAAAACCAGTTATTTTTCCCCTGCCAGACTATGCTGTATTTTCAGCTAACAAAGCAATACCAGAAACTATAAATCCTTCACCTTTTCTATCGAAGCAAGGAAGTTACACGAAAAGCCAGCAGCAGCTGTGCTGTCCAACCTCCCAGCCCCTGAGCTGCAAACACACTGACCTTTACCTTTATCCTTCTTTTTAGGGTCTGTACAGTGCATCCCAGCATTTGAATGTGCCCCGCTCCAGTGAGAGCTCCCGGCATGCACCGGACTCCCATCATCATCTGTGTCCAGGCTCTGCACAGGACTGTGGAATCTACCTGCAAGGGGAAGGGAAGCAGTTCCTTGTCATCATTTGTCCATGATCCTGATTCTCTGATTTAGTCATAGATCTTATTTACTATTTATTTATTCTACTTGCATAAATTTATCTTTATATACTAAGCACATCATAACCTACATTTAAAAAAAGTAACAATAAATTCCTTAAAAATTATTTTCATACATGCATAGGAAAACAAAAGAATTCAAAAAGTAGCAACTCTGTCTTTAAGATTTCAGCAGAAAATAGTCAGCTGATTATACTGAAAAAAACTTAAAATCCTTAAATGAAATGTTACATTTAAAAGACACAACTTAAAAAAATATTCTTCAATATTTCTGGACAGTGCATTTTAAAATATTATACTTTCTAAGACTTCTGCAGACTTGTTGGTGAAGTTATTAAAGTGAAAAGAAAAATAAATAAGACTAAAAATCCACCATCACATTTGCTTTGCTAACTTTCCACCCACTACTGGATGTTTTATAAAAAGGCATTTTGTTTTCCCAGGTACAAGTACAATTCAATGCAACTGCTGGTAATTTCCATCTGAACTCATCAACTTTGTTACCTAGGTAGTGACTATTTGAAGTCATTTAATCACCATTATAGATGTAAAATTGAAGGATCTTTTTGTTGTCATTGTTTCTACTTTGAAAACTGTATTTCAATTGTAACAACTGAAACAACCTTCCACCAGTCTAAGGCCCATCAGATCACAAGGATGCTCAGAAATCACCCTCTATATGTTTCCTTCTATGAATAGGAACATGACACATTAAAGAATTGCAGAACAAGACCCCAAAACATAGTCTTACCTCTGTTCATATCTGGCTGTCTCATGGAACAGACACTATAGCAGTGGTCAGAAAAAATTCCACTGTTGTCTATGTATCTGCTTGCACCTGAAGAATCTAAACCAAAATATCAACAAAAAAAGTTTATATACTAATGTCTTGGTGTAGCTACAGACATATTTCATGTTCATCAAAATTCTTTTCACATTTCTGCTTGTTGTTTTGGGAGCATTCCTGTTGTGATTTACACCTTCTAGCTGGTGCCCTGATGTTTGGAGTATCAGGTCTCCGCTCCCACTGAGGACATTGACAAGTGCATCGTCCATTCAGTGCTGAACACTTCTGTCTACCCCCATCCCAACTTTTACAGAATTTCTCTCCTCTGTGGAAGCAGAATCACCTTCATTTGCAGCTTCAGCCAGTTCTTCCATGTGCAGGGAGGACAGAACAAACTGTTCAGGTGCATTGGCTAAAAGTGGCCCAGCAAGGGAGCCTGCAGAGTGGGTGCTGCCCATTCGAGCCAAGATTTCTTATCCCACCCTTTATGTCACTGCTTTTCCATGTATTGGCACATGTGGTCCCTTCTTGTAAAGTTATTATTCTGAGAAAAAAGATTAACTTACTAAAGTGTACATAACTCAAGCTCTAGACTGACCTGAGTAACGAGAAGGATGCAGAGTCTTCCTTTTCCTCTTTTTAGGATGTTCATTCATTTTGAACAGTCTCAATGAACTATAAAGTAAAAATATTAAAGAATTAAGACTTGTTGGAATCTGGTTTATCTTTCAGGACCTTATGGAACAATACAAGCATTTTGAAAACCTGCATATCAAATACAAAAGTTTTTTCCTAGTCCCCCTTCTTGCCCCCCAGCCCATTTTGATACAGTTAAGAACCCACTAAGTGCACACAACTGCTCAAGTCCAGTTTTGCATTCCTGCCCTGGAGCAAAAGAAGGTTCACCATAAAGTCAGAACTCCAGGTATTGCAGCACTCAGGGTCATATACAAGCCTGTTCTCCCGCACCCTTTTTGTCAGAGACAGGACATTCTGAGGCAGAGCCCTTCAGAAAGAAGTTTTAGTGTTTAAAATACTAACACAGTCATGCTTTCTTACCAAAAATCCTAGACTCTTCAGTATCAGGAGCAGAGCAGCTAAGAAGCTGATGGCTGTACAGCTTCAAAACGTAGTGACTGCATCAGCTCAAGAAGATTTTCACCTATGGAGTGACAGCACTTTAAACCACTTAAAACTTTAGCACAAAATAGAAAAAACACAGAATCGGATACAAGTGATACAAGTACTGCAAAGAAGAATCTATGGAAATTGAAGCTAGAAAGCAACATAAGAAGTTGATATTAATTTCAGTTTAGAGCATCAAAATTAGTAAGGTGGATGCATGGGTGTATTTCTTTTTCTTTTGTCTCAGGCTAGTTGGCTTTCATTGCACTTGGCAGCTCCTGAGAGCACAAAAATATCTGGAAACAAAACAAAAACACTTGAGCTATATATGGGACAAACAGTCTTGAAGAAGAAAAGGCTGCAAACAAGGAATGTAATGTGGGTTGCCATAATTGAAGAGCACTTGCGGGCCCAGGATCTTCTGCAGTCAGTGCCATGCCCCAGAGGTGAAAGGAGGGGGAAAAAAGGGGCCCTGATCAAATCAACTGTGTTCTCCTGAGATTAAATATTTTTCTGAACTATAATTTTATTTCAAGGGACGGAAAAATCATTGATTTTAACATTACATCATGATCTAGAAGGATCAGTACCCTCACCGTTTTCTGTGATTGCAAGCGAAGAACCTACAGAGCACTGACACCTCAAGTCTCACTCCAGGTAACGCACTTGAAAAGCTCAACCTTTTCTCCACGGATCGGGCCGCGGGGCAGCAAGGCAGGTTGTTCTATCCCAGCGGCTCTCCCTGGCCCTGAAAAGCGGGATCTGGGCCCCGAGAATCGGGATCCCGATCGGCCCCGGGGCGGCGCGGCCTGCGCGGAGGCCGCACGGGAACCCTATGACGGGAGCGCGGCAAAGGCACCGTTCCGCCCCGCCGGCAGCCGCGGACCGCGGGCAGGGGCGAGGCCGCGACCCCGCTGGGCGGCGGGAGAGGGCCCGGCCCGTGGCCGCACCGGGAGAGCCGCGGGGCAGGCCGTGAGTCACAGCTCACCTCTCTGGCGGGGTCGGGGCAGGGGCGGCTCCCGCCCCGCGGCTCCCCGGGCGCTGCCGCCGGGACTCACCTGCCGGCCGCCAGCGCCGCTCCGCTGCTCCGGGGCCCGGCGCGGCCGCTCCGCCCGCCCCGCTCAGCCCGGGCCCGGCGGGCAAGGGGCGGGAAAGGGGCGAGCGGCCGCCGCCCGCAGCGCCCCCTGCCGGCCACGGCCGCCTCCGCACCCCGCCCGTCGCCACAGCAACGGCGAGGGGGCCTAAATAAACCTTTAATCTACATTTCATCCGTACCCGATAGCGGCAGCACCGCGCACGTTTTCATCTACAGGCCTCGTCCAGGGGCTGTAAGGCAGCTGGCAGCATGTAAGCCGGCTTCAGAGCAGTGTCAGCGCACAGATGGTCAGATTTTACACAAATGAGAGGGTGATGTCAAAGCTGGAACCTCATAAAGCTCAACTTTACTTTTTGTGCCAATGTAGAAGCTGTCCCTTACAGCTACTGTATAGGAGAATCAATATAAAGTGTATTATCACTATATACAGTACAAGAAAGAAATATATACATACAAGACAAGGAGCTATTGGAGAGGGTCCAGTGGAGGCACAAAGTGAGGAGGGGTCTGAAGCATCTCTTGTGAGGAGAGACAGTGAGACTGGGCCTGGTTAGTCTGGAACAGAGAAGACTGACAGGGGATCTTATCAATGCACACGAATATTTCAAAGGCAGGGGCCAGAAGATGGTGCCAGACTCCTTTTGGTGGTTCCCAGCAACAGCAAAAGAAAAAATGACCATAAACTAAAACACAGTAAGTTTCACCTCAACACGAGGAAAAACTTCACACTGAGGGTGGCAGAGCACTGAACAGCTGCCCAGGGAGGTCATGGATTCTCCCTCTCTGGAGACATTCCAAACCCACCTGGACATGTTCCTGTGTTACCTGCTCCAGGTGACCATGACTTGGACTGGATGATCTGCAGAGGCCCCTTCAAAAACGAACCATTCCATGATTCTGTGAAATATGCATGTATAAATAAGGGTTTGAAAATTAAAATAAGTGACTCTCCCTTTTCCAAATTTATAATCACATCCCTTTTTGCTGATTTCATCTTCACTTTTTAACATGCCACAAGAAAAAGCACCAAGTTGTATTGGTTCACAAAGCAGAACATTTCAAACAGCATCTTACTATTTTGAAAAATTCCTCATTAACTTTGAAGACATGAGGGAGGCCACTACAGTCCCTTATTTCCATGACTTAAAACGGCATATGAATTTTGCTAAGCGTTTCATTCATTGAATTATTTTGGTCTGGCTTAGCCTGAATTTACCTAGTTCTAAGAAAAAGTTTTGAATTAGCAGAGAACCCACAATATCCCTAATGGTGTTGCTCCACTGATTAGTAAAAAAAGAGATTCTTTTTCTGGCCTTAGTTTTAATCATTAGCCGACAGATGAAACTGGGCTTACTCTGTCAATAAAATCCTACCTTTAGCCTTTGTCCTGTGGCTGGAAACATGCCTTTAGGGTAATGTGATTTGCTTAGAGCCAGATGGAAAGAGCTTCATCCTGTGATCACACAGGAGTTTTGGTGGTAACTAAAGGTGTCCTTTTGCTGGCACACTGCTGAGCCCTCAGAAATTAAATGTATGTCTATGATCTTCTGCGCTGAGTTACCAATCAAACAAGACCCTGGTCTCCCAGTTCATTTTGTTCTCTGCTTTTTATTCCAGCCATGGTTGCTGAGGTTTCCCCAGGACGGCTTGTGTTAAAGCTCTCATAAATTGGCTACAGCCATCCAAATGCGTGGATAACCACGTACTTCTCCCTCTATTCACCAAAATGTTGTCCATGCAAGTGTTCCAGAAAAGCACTTTCCCCAGTTCCCAGTGGAGGGCAGTGATGAGAACGTAAAAATCCACACTTTGCCACGGGAGAGGGAAAAAAGCCAAACCCAAGCCCAAGATTTTGCTTTGAATTCACTCCTGCTTGTGAAGCAAACTCAGACGGACCAAAGCAACTTCTGTACCTTTTGAGTGATTTATTCTCCACCCAAAGCAGCACAGCCCAACACCACTTATTGTCAGATAAAAAGACAAGGCTTTAAGTGAAAGAAAAACATCTGAGGAGGATCCCCTTTGAAGCTGCAGATCCAGTTCAAAGGCACACGCATCAAACAGAGCTATCAATGCTTTAGACAGAAAAGCCTAAATGAGTCTTGTTTTCTAAACCACCATGTGCTTGGGATGTTGAGACAGCTCTGGGTGAGGTTTTAATCACTCAGAACAGACTCCAGCTGGAAATACAGAAAAGCCCATGCGATATCCACATTCTTGTTTAAATGGGCAACATTGATGATGCTCATTTCAATTAGTGGGGATGTATTCTGACCAAAATAAGCATGGGGTAAACACTTTCTACAATGAAAGCAGTTAGCATAGCTCATGAGGATAACCTTCACTAGAGGCAGATTCTTTAGTGTTTAAAATGACATGTAGGAGGTTGCCTGAGATATCTTGTCCAGAATCAGGTTCTTTGCTCTTTTTTTACATGGGTTCAGACTAGATTGAGTCTTTCCAAGGCAGGCTGGAAAACAGACTGACTTCTGAGCATAAAATCAGGAGGGCTCACTGAGATTCCCACGCTAAAGCAAACTGCCCACATTGCAAATCTTTCTTCTGTTTCACCAGCATTATTTTTGCAAATTTTCTGGTAATTTTTCATGTTTAGACTTAGAACTACCACAAAAATCACACCCTGGCACTAAATGGCAGTAAAGTCTAAAATCTGTATTTGAACAAGAGCTGATGATCACCTTTTCCTGAACCACCCTGTGCGATTAACACACAGTTGTAGCCACTCACAGCCGTTTCATAGTTATTAGGAAAGGTAAAACTCACCTTATGTATAATAAACACAAGTTTAACCTGTTAGTTCAGGTTATTGAAGTAGCTACTTCCAAACCCCTAGCCATACTTTTCAGGCCACAGCTCTGCTGAAGCTTCAATATAAGGACGATGATTCCCATCTTTTATTACGGAGTTGATCCAGCACAGACTGAGCACCTGCTGGAACACAGCCCTTCTCAAAGCTGGGCAGTGTGACCTGAAACAGAACTGACCAGTGTACAAAGTTCAGAGCTGACTGGGGACGAAAGTGCTTTGAAGGAGCCTGATTAAAAACCCTGACACTTGCTTCATCACTCCCAAAAAAAAGTGAAATCCCCAGCAAGAGAACTCAAATCCCTCCCAGTTTGTTAATAACTGGAGTCCAAAGTAGGCCAACATGTCCAAAGAAGAAATTCCTTTGCAGCCTCATGCTCTTATACTGCCAGTGAGTAATTTCCCCAAATATGTTTGTCACTCTTTCAAAATTATTATTAGATACAAAAATATAACCTTGTTTGTTTGTTTTTTTAAAACATAATTTTGGTAATGAAAGCATATTTTTCAAAACCAGATTGATTTAGCAGGGACTGTAAACCATCCAGCTGAAACTCTTCAATAACATCATCTCTCTTGTCACAGCTTTTTACAGCCCACGTCTAAAACTAAAATAAAATTACTTATTTTGAGGATCAGTGCTTACAAGAACAAATGCCACATGCATCTTGGACTTTTCACCCATAAATAATGCAATTCTATTTCTGTTCCCCACAAATTAACTGAGGTATGCGATTTCCATCTCCTTTCTTCTAGCTTTTTATGAAGGCAGAGCTGCAACACCAAATCACCCCAAGACTGAATATTCCTTAAATTCTCACTTCAGAATTCACAAGTGTACCAACCATATCATTTTAATTTAGTTAGTATATACATTAACACTCAAAAGTGTGATAAAAACCAAACAAAAGTATTTTTTTTAATAAACAGCATGATACAGACCGCGAAGATAAATAAAAAGCAGACTTTTTACAGTTTCCCATGAACATGAACTACAATAAGTATCATAGGTCAAACTTTTGTTACTTGAGTAGCACAGCAGAAGGGTTAAAAAAGGGGTTGTGGGTTTTTTTTATTTAAAGTACTGCAAGACTATTCTCAGTATGACAACACATGCATCTTGCTGCATCTTAAATACTTTTTGGCCCATTATGACTAAAAATGTCTTGCTTTCTACCTACTTTACCACAGACCTTTATCACAGAATGACACACATATGGCAACATCCCCCCCTGCCCCAGTAGTGGTTATTTCAAAGGTAATTGTCTCATTTTTGAAAGACATTTGAAGCACTGGTGGGTGTTTATACTCTCCCTTTGATGCAGACAGCAGCTGCTCCCAGCTTCAATGAAGCTACACAGAGGCCTCGGGAACTGACACCCTCCTGGGCTCTATTTCCCCAAAATACCAACAGGATCCTGGGCTGCCTTAGGAAGAGCAGGTCAAGGGAGGTGAGCCTTCACCCTGCCCCTCTGCTCAGCACTGGTGAGGCCACGCCTGGAGCACTGGGGTTCCCAGTACAAACCTGACGTGGAGGTACTGGAATAGGTCCATGAAGGGCTATAAAGGTGATGGATAGGAGAGGAGGCTCAGAGAGCTGGGATTGTTATCCTGGTCAAAGAGAAAGCCCAGGGGGCATGTGGTCAATGTACATAAATACTTGATAGGGAGGAATAAAGACAGACAAGGCTTTTCTCAGTGCTGCCCACTGAAAGGACATCAGGCAATGAAATAGAAGATATTTCATATAAACATTACCAAAAAAAAAAAATTGACTGTGGATTCCTCTTTCTCAGACAGACTCGAAACCCAGCTGGACAATGTCCTGGGCATCCTGTTCTGTTGCTGACTCTGCTTAGAACAGGGTGTCTGGGCTAAATGATCTCCAAAGGTCTTTGCCAGCCCCAATGGTTCTGTGAAAATTCTGCAGTTGTGTTGCCATTTACAATGACAACACCACTTAACAAAATTTCAAACCCAAGAATCCAGGACATCAGACTGCAGCCATATATATTTAAAGCCCTTTTCTCCACCAGGGAAGTAGATTTTGATAGTGTAGTGGATATTCACAGTTAAAACTTGAAGAGGTGCAAGGGGGCAAAGAGAAAGGATGATACTCCCAGATAATGAATTATACATTTATCTTCACAAGAGAAAAGAATTTGGAACACAGCTGCTGTAAGACAAGAAGATTAATCTATTCCTTTTCTTTTCCCAGCCCCAAATGAAACAGTAAGACAACTTTGGACAGCCTGGGGCAGTTGATAATTCAGGATATAGAACACTATTAATAAAGCCTCAAAACAGATATAAAATAGTTAAAGAAACAAGGCAGAATGAGATTCCAACTATGAATATCCATATTTTGGCTCACAAGAATTAACTACAACAGACATAAAGACTCTTGAAAGAAACAGCTTCTGCCTGAATTAGGCTTTCAGTAACTTCAGCAATACAATTAAGTCAGGTTTAGCTGTGATTAATTTTATTACTGCAACAGGAACAGGAGCCTAACAAAATGGATGCAGTTACACTGAACTGAATGGCTCCTGAAGCTGTTTAATAACTACTGGGAACCAGGCACCAGAATTTCAAGAAGAATCAAGACAGAATAGTGTATTTTTTGCCTTCCTTCTGCTGCAAGAATATGGCATCACATACAGAAGTGACAGTAAGGACACTTAAAACACACTTACACAAACCAGGGGGGACAGTAACTTCAAAGTACAGGCAGAACATTGCTTCAGTTGATCTTCTCTTACAAATATTTGATGATGTTCTTTTGCTCTGGGCATGTCCCAGAGAGGTGTTGGAGAGAGAAGAGAAGAGAGAGAGGGATTCACCTCTGGCCTAGAGTCAGGAGCACTAACACAGCAAGACCTCAGACTTTTCAGTCTATCCCATAAAGCTCAGAAGTCCAGAACACTGTATGGCAAATGAAGAACAAGGATTTTTCCTGAGTGTGGGTTCAACAAGTCTGTACGCTACAAAAGAGTAGGAAGAGGAAACATTTAAGCTAGCAAGCAACAAAGTATTGGAAGTCTCAAGAATGAAACAAACTGTAGACAAGATTACTGTACTTTTGGAGAGCTGAAAAGGCTACTTTGTTAATAAAGACTATTTCAAAGTAAAATTATTAAGTGTTTAACTGGGCTGCTAGTAAACATTCCTCTCCTTATGAGAACCTTTCATACTGAATCATAGGAATAAATAATCTGGAACTTTGATATACCTATAGCCTAATTCTGATTTCATATACTCTCATGAATCCAGAGCAATTCTGATGAAGTTAGTGCTGTATCAGCATAAAGTGAAATCAGAATTTCTCAAAGAGCAAAGCACCTCTAGGTCTGGTTAGTGTATGCAAATAGAGAACTTCTATAGCCAGTTTCCAGTTGGCTTCCCTTCATTAACACAGATGTAAAAAGAAAGTAAAACTCAACAAAGAGTTGAAAAAAACCTCAACCCCAACACCAGCTGTAGGGGTGGTGAGCTACACATCATTTTGCACAGATAGAGCCTTACCTAAACTGAGACAACTTCCAGCACAAAATAAAAAGATGCAAATTCATTATTTGTATGAAACATGTATTGCAAAATAAAATTGGGATTCAACAATCTGCAACAACATCCACAGCTATATAATGTTTTTAAAAAACAAGTGTGGTTCATCCATTCAAGTAAAACTAAAACAGGAGAAAGAAGTTAAAAAAAAAAAATCCTAGAAGCAGCAAGTTACAATTCTTTCTGTAATACCACACCATTTTCATTAACTTGAAGTATTTTCAAGATGTCAAAGACATCAACGAAAATAATAATTTCAAGTGGCTTTTCTGATACTTGTTTTTTGAATGGGTCCAGCCCAGGTCTGCAACCTGTACAGACATGCAAAACAGGAGGAATTCATAATTACTGTTAAGAACAGACGTTTGAACATGCCAGTTATATAATGACAAAGCAAAGACAATACCTTCAAATTGTCAACAAGCATGGGCTACTGACCACTGAAGGGCATTTAATACTTTACAGAAAAAGGAAAGTTGGCATAAAAACCCACAAACAACTCACCAAACCACCAACAGCAGGGTCATCACATACAAAGTTCTTACAAACCTGGTAATTTCTATATTGTCCTTAATATGCAGGTTCTTATCTTTTCCACAAGATGTCAAACCACTTACAATTTTGGTTTTATTTAAAAGCCTTTCTTAAAAAATTTTAAAACTTACACTGAAAGTCTGTTTCACCTATGAAGAAACTACTAATGCACCCTTTCAGACAGAGAAGTATGCATATATAAAGTCAGTACAGGTACTTTTTCTGCTACCTTTAGGAAAGCAATGAATGTAATTCTAAGTAAAACTAAGCAGCAGCAGCAGCAGCCTGTTCTGTCATTAAATCCAACACAGTTTCACAGTTGAAAAAGTTACTGGTTTTAAATTTTATTTCACCAAAACACCATTTCTTAATGCTTTGTGATAAAACACATGGCTGAGTCCTGGGCTCCTTGCTCTGGCAGTCTTACAAGAAGTTCTGCAGGAGCAAGGTGTCCAGATTCAATTCAAGCTCAAAATAAACTACTTTAGTGTTTTGTGCAGCTGATTCCCAAATTCCCAAATTATTTTCAAATCTCCGTGAACTGGGAATAGTTAAAAATAAGCCAAATTCCAAGCTACTTCTGTAAAAATCTATGACTCAGTTACAAGTGCTCTCATGGTCTGTAAGCAAATCTTCTTTCTCATACAGAGAGCAGATGACATCCTCTCATTTCCAACAGGGGAAGCAAACAGTACCTCCTCTATCCTCAGTGAAGTTACATCAGCGCAGAACTGCCGTGACAGGATGCAGTAATTAGGGTTCAACACTTTGAAGCTGAGAAAAGGATTTTTGTTTTTTGTGAAACACTGGCAGAATGTTTTTCAAATGCCCATCCTGGTTATGCAAAGAACTGCTTAAAGCCCAGGAGCTTCTCCTACTTTAAAAAAAATTTTTTTAAAGGCTACAATTACCCCAAGCTGTATTATGCCTGTACCACTCGGACGTTTCTTTTAGTATTTGATTCTCATAATAACTTCTACAGCTTATGCACAACATTTCATTGCAGTAAATTCTGGAAACAGAGCCCGATTCCTCATATGTCTCTCTGGGCAAAAAGGGTGCAGAACACTGTGCTTGAAGTGAAAGACATTTATACTCATATTTACAGAAGGGCTAGGAAGGGACAAAGTACAAACAAATTTGGGATCATAACATCCAATAAATTTGAGTTGATCTTTTCACCCAGGCTGGAAAGGGCTGACCATTTCTTGGATAAATGAGGTAAAGCATTGTTTCAACACCAGATAAATATGGATAATATAGCACCTAATGTGATGTTTGTGCAACAGTTTTACTCAGTTAAATTAAGAATTATAGCCAACAGGGTTTCAGATTTTGTGATCTAAACTTAAACTGAAACTAACCCATTTTAAGAGCTAAACCATCAGCGTGTGTTGACTGCAAAGTAATAGATACAAGGGTAACTTTTCTCTAGAAAGTACAACCAAGCTTAGCAGGAGTTAAAATATTCATATGAACAAAAAGAAATATGTAACAGTCAATAAAAAGAGCAATGGGAAGTCTGTTGGACCACTCCAAAATATTTCATAGAACTAAGGAAATAAAACTTCACATTTCCCATACTATTCTTGGAGCTTCTGTAGTGTTCACAAAACCAGGTTTCCCCCCACAACATCAAGTATCCATGCATGCAGTAATCAGCTGCAGGATCCTGACTTTAAAAGTGTCTTGAAACACCAAAACCTTGGCTTTACAATCCCCAAAGTCTTTCATAACGTAATTGATTGCACATTTTTAATATATTACAATTTGCTAAATGAAGCCAACCACTCATTACCTCATCAGTACAGCCTGCACGAAGTACAGTTTATTTATATGCTTATACTCTAATCTAACACCAACTGTCAGCATATTTTATATTACACGTGGTATTGCACTTTCTGAGTGGCACCTCGGTGCATGTTTGCAAGTGAACAAGCTGAACCCCCAAAAGCCCCAAACCTTTGGAATTCAAGTGCTGCCAATCTAGCAAGTTTAAAATGTTAAGGTGAACATCATCTGCAGAACTATTATGGGCTTTACTAACTTAAACCTGTTTAAGAATTAGAAAAACAGTCCTACCTGAAGTTATGCATAAGGGCAATCTGAAATCCTCAGTACTCTGAACAGTCTCAAAACCTGGTGCCAATTTCATTGATTGCACACATTGTAATCGTGTTAAAGGACAACAACTAGATTTACAAATATATATTACACACACGCACAAAACAGACAAAGCTATAAAATGTTTGGTAACTCCACATGCTTTGAGCTAGCCAACATATCTGTCTCTTGAACTGCTAATTATTGATCATATTGAAAATCTAAATTGCTATTTCTGGTCTATCTTACTGGATTCAACAACCACTTCCAAAGGAGGAAGAAAGAGGAGAAATAGTAGACCCAAATTTTGAGGGTTTAAATGAGCGTTCTTGGAATAGCCAGCATATCACTTAAGTAATGTGAAGAGTGATTCCCAAAATATTTTTAGAGACTTAGGCCAAGTTCACCTCTGGCTCTAGTGGGTATATCTCCACAACTTCACTGGTACTTGTGTCCTCTTTCACTAGGGCTGAATTTGGTCCTAGGAGTATGGCTGGTCACCTTCAGTGACGTTAATGAAAATGGGAGTCTTGGACAGATAGAACTGGGTTGCAAAATTAAGAGAGTTAATATTGGACAAATCATGTAAATAAAGAATATATATTAATAATAGTTCCTATTATATAAATAGCCTTTATAAAAAAATAATCTTTCAATAATTTTAATAACTCACCTTTCTTTAGGTTCTGGAAAACATGTATGAAAAAAATCTATTCAGTTCAAGTTAGATTAAAGCAAACCTAAGATGAACACTACAGCTCTCTGTTGCACTAAACCCAATTCTGACCATTCAATTTCCAGGTTAGTCAGTTTTTGGGGATGATAGGGAGTTTCTTTGTGAAAGTATGAATTGCACCCCTAGAAATGCTGAGCAGAAGAAACACCATACTGAGTGGGCCTATTTCCTACTGCTTTCAGAAACTGTGCAGATGACGGACCCAGAAATCGAAGGGTCACCCAAACCCCGCAAATGTTAATGCCTCCGAGCACATTTAAAAGGCACTGTCCTTTCACTATTGTTTTTAGATATTTGAGCTTCAAACTCCTTCCCTTTAAACTATGCCGCTATTAAGTATTTGCTATCACTTGAATTCTCTTTCCACTCTTCACAATCCAGCATAGTGTCTACCTGCTGTACCAGATCTAAGGTAATACGTGATGGACTCTTACGTTCATGCTAGTGCTATTTTCTCTTTCCTTCTAATTTATCCTATCAAATGAGAAAAGGAAACATTCTTCCAAGTTTACCTTTTTGAGCTTAAGGCATAACACGAATCATCAAATCATAGAATATGCTGAGTTGGAAGGGACCCACAAGGATCACAGAGTCCAACTCCTGGCCCTGCACAGGACACCCCAAGAATCTCACCATGAGCCTGAGAGCCTTGTCCAAACAATCCTTGAACTCTGTTCACAGGCTTGGGGCTGTGACCACTTCCCTGGGAGCTTGTTCAGTGCCAACCACCCTCTGGGTGAAGAACCTTTTAAGAACCTTTTCCTGATATCCAACTAAACCTCCCCTGACTCAGCTCCATGCCATTCCCTCAAATCCTGCCACCGGTCACCAGAGAGAAGAGATCGGTACCTGCCCCTCCACTTCCCCTCATGAGGAAGCTGCAGACCCCAATGAGGTCTGACCTCAGTCTCCTCTCCTCCAGGCTGAGCAGACCAAGTGACCTCAGCTGCTCCTCATACGGCTTCCCCTCCAGACCCTTCACCATCCTTGTGGCCCTCCTTTGGACACTCTCTAATAGCTGATTTTTTTTTAATATTGTGGCACCCAAAACTGCCCACAATATTCAAGGTGAGGCCGCCCCAGTGCAGAGCAGAGCGGGACAATGCCCTCCCTTGCCTGGCTGTCAATGCTGTGCCTGATGCCCCCAGGACAGGGCTGGCCCTCCTGGCTGCAAGGCACTGCTGGCTCATGTTCAATGTGCCATCAACCAGCACCCCCAGGTCCCTTTCTGCAGCTGCTGTCCAGCCTCTCATTCCCCAGTCCATACGCACAACCAGGATTGCCCCGTTCCAGGTGCAGAATCTGGCACTTGCCCTTGATAAACTTCATACACTTGGTGATTGCCCATCTCTCTAATCTGTTGAGGTCTCTCTGCACACATCGTACTAAAGCTTAATTTTTGAAGTGTATAATTTTCGTGCTATCTGAAACCCTGTTTTACATTATTTTCCAACAGTTGTCTGAACAATTCATCTCTTTTCTTGCCATAAATTCTAATGTTGTTCATGGTTTGTGCAATTGCTATGCAACCAGTCTTTGCTGCTAACAGGTATTAACAGTGCAGTACCCACAAAGCAGGGTATCAGTTCTTGTTTTCTTTGCTGTCAGTTCAGTTCAAAGCGTGTTGCTTTATTGTGTGGAAGATCCAGTCCATTTTTGTTGTCCAGCCACCATGGTGAGCATCATTCATTTGCTTCATGAAGTACTCAAGAGCCTCCTGCTCAGTTTTGTCCAATGCAAGGGTCTTTCGAATGTATGCAATATCATCAAAGGACTGCAGTTCTGGCATTCCTGAGCCAAGCATCATGGAGAAAAGATTGATGAAGAGATTGGCATGCTGCCGAATTGCTAGGTAAGCCTTATAACACATCTCCTGAAACCTGGAAGAGACCAGGGGGAAAAAGCTCAGTGTTTTTCTCTACTGGATGCATATTACTGCTTCACTTCCAGAACAGTTTTACAGGTAACCAGACACTAAAAAAGTGGACAGTCTTAGTCTAGTAAGAACACCATAATGTTGCTGAGAAGATGCACTCATTTCCCTACTTAGTTTATCTTCATTGGTGTAAGAATTAGTAGTGGTCAGACTAACACAACGTCCAAAGACAGGCTTTCTGGTCTTAAATCCCTTTTGCAGTTAATGCAACTGTTCAACACAAATTTATGTCAGTTCACAGAGCCATTTTTGTCACTGCTACTGACATTTCAGATTTCAAAAGGTATTTCCTGATACATTGCTAAAATCAGTGCTTTACTGGTTATTAGAGTTGCCCTTCTCCTGTAGTTTTATGAGGGCAGCAGCTGTTGCCCCTTAGATACTCTGAAGAATGTTATTGAAAACACGGGCATTTGCTATATCACACTGGATAAGAAATACCCAGGTTAAGGGAAAAAATGCAAAAAAGCTTCACTGCAGCATTCAGACAGACATTATAATTCAAAATCTGTCTTCTCTTGCCGTCAACATAATGAAATTAAGATTAAAATTGAAACCTCTCAATGACTGGATTGCTGGAAAGAGATATTAAGAATGACTACAGCAAGAGATTTATTTCTTTACTGTTATTATTTTAAAGTTCTTTCTCAGCAGGTTCTGGCCATTGTCACAAACTACACAGGACAGCTGAAGAGCTGATATCAGAGCAGCTATAGGAGAGAAAAGTATGGCTGAATGACCAGCATGCTCTGACGCACACAACATTTAAGAATTCTCAGTAGCTGCAGTTTTGCTGTCTCAAGAGGATTTTAAGTGTTAAGTCAAAGAAATTTTAGATGTTTGAAAAATTACCATCTCTATTCACATGTATGCTGACCCTGCAAATCTCAAGTGAGATTTCATGGACCAAAGGTCATGTAAGTGCTAAGATTCCCCACTGATTTACAAGTGCATGGCTGATCTTCAACTGAAGAACTAGAACATAGCCACTGCAAGCCACTTAAAATACTACTTTTCAGTTAAAAGGTCTGATTATTAAAGGTCACCAGTAGTAAAGTTCATTTTAGGTACAAAACACTCTGGAGGTTAAATGCTTAAAAGAAAGCTCACCTTTCAAACTCCCTTGTTTTGGTACATTCTTGGGCTCCTTTACTAATCACTATTAAGAAGTCTTGTGTTAAGACAAATGGCACACGCTCTCTTTTGTAACCAAATTTTTTCTTCTTGTGATCAAGGAAGTGCCCAAAGTCAATGTGAAACAGCTTGGAAAGACAGAAAGGTATTTTAAGATTAATAACTCCTTGTTTAAATGAAGTCACAGTAAAATTGATCATTTATAGTTCCGATAGATTATTTTTCCCCCAAAACAAACTTATACCAAAGCGAGGATGACCTTAGGGTACGGTTTCAGAAAAACATCTCTTACTTGTCCATCATCTTTGACCATGATGTTACTGTTGTGGCGATCACCAATGCCCAGGATAAAGGTGGCAACACAGTAGCCAGCACAAGAACGTGTAAACAGGTCAATAGCTGCATCATACCTATTCAAACAAAAAAGGAGACACTTTCCTCAGATATTCTAATGACACAGAAGTGCAAGTTTTTCTTTTGCAAAAAAGCTACCAGGCAAACAAGGACAGGTAAAAAAGAAAACAAAACCAAAACCAGATGGACATAATTATGGATATAATCTCCCACTTGATGAACTTTAGTTCTCTTGAAGTTTCCATCAAGAAGAACCACATGGACAAAAAAACCAAGGGACAGGAAATCTCACATGTCTCCTTTGTTCTTGTCCTTGAGCCACTGATGCAATGTATGGCTGTTGAACTGCAGTGCTCCTTTTAAGCCTCCTTTGCACTGAATCTGCATGATGGTGTGAGAGCTCCTCACGACCTCGATGAGCCCCACACAGTCACCGATGGACAAACAACCATAAGGCAGCATCCTGAAAGACAAAGGTTCATTGGTTTTTTTTTCTTCCTTTACAGAGAATGGTGGCAAGAGGCGGGAGAGGATGTGTTTTTGCAGGTTCCTGTATCTGGCTACCCTTTAAGACATGGGCAGCTGTAACTCTCCAAACCATTCTTGGACAAAGGCATAATTCTGCCACTCATTACAGTACTGGAGACAAAACTGTGACCCATGAGAGACAGCATAGACCAACAGGTCCTTTTGTCTAGATTAGGAAATGAAAACTGGGGGTTTCTTGACAGTGCAGAGGCAGCTCCTTTGTCCCCACCTAAAAATGTACCACACAGCAATCACAAATTCGAAGGTGTAACCTGCCTAGGATCAGTTTTCCAGAAGCAGAACAGTTTATCCTGAATGCCCTGCAGAAGCTGCTGCACCCACAGACTGTCTGGAGGTGGAGAAGCTCATGCAGAATGGGCAATACCTACTATGTGGACTGAAGTGAAGATACCAACTACAAAGAGTCACTGCTCAGCAGGACTGAGGGTTTGGCACCTTGTTCAAAGCCAAACCCACAGACACAATCACTTGGCCAGAGTGTGGCTACTGCACCTTAGCTCTTGTATCCATTCCTGGTACGTAGCTCACTCAGACTCACTTGAATGAGACTTAAGTATTTTTCAAATATGATCTTATGTTTATAAAATTCAGTAGTTAACTAAAAAAATTAAATATTGCTCTAACATGCACAAAAACGTCTATTTATAGCATTTCATTTATTACCCTTGGGAAAACAGAAGCAATCTCTGGGAACAAACCAACGCCAAAACCATTAAGATCAGCATTGCTTGGGAATGACCTCTAATGCTTACCGAAGATCGAGACCCTGATTTTGCCAGATGTTTTCCATAATTCGAATTATCTGAAGTGTCAGCATGTCCTGACGCAAGTCTGAAATAGTCAAATACATAAAGATTGCTAATTTCATAACACCAGAACCCTTAGTTAGACCTTACTTTACTTTTCCCCCCAAAACTGTGTCTAAATATATCTAAAGGTAATGAGGTTTGCATAGTTTAGTGCAGGTTTTGTTCCCTCAGCAGAAAAAAGCAGGTTTTAAATAGTAAAAATTAATACAAACTTGTGGTGGTGATTTTAAAAACAAATACTAAAACCAGGACAATGGAATCACAGTTTACACATGTGTAATATCTTGAAGGTATTTTCAAGTAAAAAGAACAAATATTAAATAGTATCATGTTCCACCTTGGCAGACTGAGCATCTTAGAACATACAAAATTTGCACTTGACTGAGATAAATACTTATTTGTCTATGCTTAATTTTTCTGGAAAAGAAAATGGCTTTGCTCAGCTGATTTTTTTTTTTTTAATTTATGTACTTTATATGCTTATAAAAAACACTAAGTAAAAGGTCGGGAAAATAAACAGGTATGTAGCTTTTGAATTACACTTATCTTTCCTTACCATCTCCATTTTTAAATATTATCTCGTTGTTCTGAAATAACAATTCAGACATAATATCTGGGTTTTCCCAGTTCAACCACAGCGGCCTTTTTGCTGATGACATTATTCTGCACTCCTCAAGCCTAAAAGAGATAAGATTTCTATGAAATAGGCATAACTTGATTCTTATACCATGTTTCTCTAATACTGCTAAGTTCCCCCAGTTTTGGTCAAACTCTGAACTAGCACCAAATTAAAGATGCAAAGTTAGCTGACAATCCACCATTTTTTCAGACTCAAACTTAAATTAGCAAGTGGCATGTTAACTGTTTGCTAAGAGCAACAGAAGAGTTGTGTTTAAGGGAATATTGTAAATATTCCTTTGCCAGTATGAGCTGCTGACAACTGGGAAAAGGACTACAGTTCCTGGCACCTTAAAGGAACAGCCAAAGGTTATGTTACCCCCTGATTTGTTAAACCATTAGATTGAAATGATGTATTCTTTATGGATTACTCTGCTACAAATTCTATTCGGTGAACTTTGAAGATACTAACATTTAGTAAGTTAACACTCAACCTCAACACTGTTATTGTTACCATTACTAAACATTTACTTAAGTATCTAGACAAACTTCAAAACTGGATACAATACCGAAGGTTTCCCAGTTGATGTGCAGGATTAAGAGGAGAGATAAAACCTTGCAAGGCATCCATAAAATCTGGCCGTCTCATTTGTTCAACAAGAAACTTCATCTGTACCTGATAAATACACACATTCAGGTCTTGAGAACACTATTTACATGTAAAGGAAGGTATCAGATTTTAGCTTTGGTTTTCAAGCATGGTTTTGCACAGTTCTAATGTAAGTAACTTTACTCAGCTACATATTACACAAATTGAAATCTTTAGTTGTACTGCCTTGAGAGCTGGACAATGGCATTGCACAGAAAACACTGCAGCTCCTAGGACAACACACCACCTACTGAAATCAGCATTAACACTTTCCTAGTTAATCAAATAGAACAGTTCTAAGTAATTCCTGTGACTCAACAGCAACAGTTTTGATTTAAGGACAGCTTTTGATACCTTCTGGGTCTCATCCTTCTTTTCCTGCTTGAGAATATCTGTGAGGTTAATCAGCTTCTCCATAGCCTCCACCTGCCTGCTCAGATGTTTCAGGTACATTCCACACGCTCGGCAGTAGGACTCCAGAAGCAAACCAAACCTCTGACTGACAGTTTTGTTGTGCATTTCAGACCTACACAGGGAGGAAGAACAGTTACAGCTTAGAGACAAGACCACTTAGAGGTGCCAAAAATGAAGCTATACTTGTGACATCTTCATACAGCCCTAAAATACATCCCCTCAAACAATCCCCTCCCTTATCCTTGATGACACCAAGGCAAGTAGAAAACTGAGAGCACAACAAAGATGCTTTGCTTCTATTTCTGTGTCTGATTATACCAGCTTAGAACAGAATTTTTAGGTGACCTCTAGCTACAACCCAAAATGTTGTACACTGAGCTATCAAGTTCTATAACAAGCCTTTAATAAGGAAGTAAAAATTAAGTTTTTACTAGTCTTTTTCAAAGCTTTACCTTAATTGGGTGGCTTTCTTTAGGCCTCATATGTTTGTAAACCTGATGGGGAATTAGGCAGCTAACAATATGGGAGCCCTTCAGCAATCTCAGACAATCCTGTTTTTAAAATAATCATCATAAAATGAAGTACAAGTCTTAGTACTATTAAGTAGCTTTTGAAACTGCCAGGCATGATTTCTATCACCAAACCATGTATTCAAACTCTTAACCAATATAACCCAATCTTTATTTTAAGTGGTAATATTTTTCTAAAGAAGGACATTTAGTATGTCAAACCTTTAGAACAACTAATTGTTTACAGCTCATAGGAAGCCCACCACCCCTTAACATGATATTAAGCTTACTTTAAATGCCAAAAGAAGAAGTGTCCTATCCTTTGATTGGTCAGTGCCTTCTTGAGTAAAAATCTCACAAGCTGATTATCTAAATATTGCTCATATTTCAAAACCTAGTTAAGGATAAAGAGAAAATTTTAAAAAATCAGATGCAGTTATTATTTCTATGAACAATATACAGACTAAAGGCAGTCAAATAAAAAGCCATCTATGTTTTACAATTTTTTTTTCTAAAATTACTGATCTTGGTATTAATACTTGCATGTGTTAGGCTTTGAACAATATATGCCAACTGTGCACTGGCTGCCTCTATTTCAGGAACTTACCATCTGATGCTTGCTTTACTGTTACCAAATATTTTAGCCTCAATTTGCTCAAAATTTTGAGAAGATGCTTCTGTTCATCCTTTCCCATATGTTAGGACAGCTGAAATAGCTGCCTGTTCCAGTTGGTAGAACAGTTTTGCATCTCTGCAGAATCCTGGCATTTAGTACCAACAAGCAAAACCACAGCATTACAGAAAAATTAACATTTCATCTCCTCCTAAATAATCCGCAGAGCAAACATTCTTTTGATGACCTCTTTTTCACAACACCTTAACTTTTGCTGTGTTTTAAGCCTCTGTGAACACTGAATACACACAAGACAACACACATGCCAAAATACGTTCTGTACCTGTACCAGCTGGATTAGATACTGAGACAGTTTGTCATCTGTCAAGGACTTCTCCAGACACCGAACTGCAAAAGCTCGCACCATTGGGTCTGGGTAATTGCAGTCCAGGAGCTCCATGGCTTGCTCTGGCTTGATTGAGGGCCAGTCCTTTACCAAACAGTACATCTGTGGGCAAGAAGTCCAAGCAGGTTACACCTTTGCACTGGTTAGGAAGAAGCTGTAACACACAGCCATTAGAAGGTATTGTCAGACACAAACTACATCTGAGTAGAAGCTGTTTACTTGCTGGTCCTCTCAATCAACAATCTGGTATTAGTTGCCAGTTGACTTTGTTGTTTTATCCACTCTAAAAAGAATGAAAATAAAACTTCACATTTAACTGTAATTGACAAATTGGCAACGTAAAAGGGATTTAAGTAATGCCAGCATTTAAATCTTAAGACCCAGACTGAGCTAAAGAACAAGAACTATGGACCAGAGACACCTGTCAATCATAGTGGCAACTCCAAGTACTCAATCAATGTATCATGCACACATAACATGTTTTTAACTTCCAGAAGTTTTCTTTAAAATAGTGTATTTTAAAGGTTCTTCAAAACTTAAAACTTCTTCAGTGCTTTGTATTACCTGGGCCACTTCATCTCTGGAATTCCACTTGACAGACAAAAGTAATTTGGGTAGAATTTCTGGAGTATTCACACAATAGTGTCTGCAAAAGAGGAGAAAGTTGCATGTTCAAAACACCACTTTTGCTTTGATAACCATCCGCCAAATCCCCACAGCCTTGCACCTTTTACTTCTTTTGTCAGGAAGGTGCTGTCAGGATCCATCCATGCAGGTAAAACTGCAGTAATAAGGAAAATGGGAACTCATTCAACAACTTACTTTTCTCCACAGGATTATAACCAAATCACACAACGCAAAATGCTTTACAAGCCTTGTCCAAAACACCGATTCCACAACACGGAAGAAGTGGGAGCAAAACCCATGACAAATTTGGAGTGAATGGGGTGAAGTTTGATTACTCCAAGAAGGGTTCCTCTGTGGTTTGGTTTTGATTTGCAGTACCTGTGTCTCCAGAGGAAGTCCTTCTCTTGCTCAGTGATTTCAGACAAAGGGTCTCGGGTACATATGGCTCGCAGTTGCTCCTTGTCACTCTCTGTTAATTCACTATCCCGAGCTATTCTGTTACTCTGCAGAGACAGTGGCACATTAGCCCTCCACACAACTCCTTCTGTTGCCAAACCACACACATGAAATATGGTATTTTAACAGCACAGCAACCACTACAGCCTATGGCATGCAATACTATCTTCTTGTATCCACTTGTTGTAACTGAGAGCTTAAAATTTAGAAAGAGAGATGAAAGACTAGGCCTTTGATCTCTACAACTGCTTTTAGTCACTAGCGGGACAAGAAGTAGTACATTTCAAATAAATCAGCTGTGTGGAGAAATAGCAGCAGTTGACATCTGATGAACGACACAATGTGAAACTGGTCATTTCTGACCCTAGCATGAGATTGCTGAGAGCTGCAGCAAAGAGTGAGAAAAATTCAGAACTGAAAAAGCAGAACATGGGGGATGAAAATAGGTAAATAAGGGGTAGAATGCTGTAGGAAAGCCTGAGTAACAGGAAGACCGGAAGATATTAAATCACAATTAGTGTAAGACATTCCCCAAAGAGCACAGAAAACAGAACTGCTACAAGCAAAAATTAATTTTGTTTAAGACTTCATTTACTAAAGGCAGTTTAGAACAATGGCAGAGGTATTGAAACTACTTCTACTCAATTTTTCACAGCTCATGTGCCAAGGTCATTTTTGTTCCTACACTTTCCATGTCTTAGTTTGCTTAATATGTTTTTCACAAAGCAACATATGAAAAGAGGCAGTTTCTGAGGCTTTCCATACAGAATCAATTGCACTGCAAAAAAAGAGAAATCTTAATCACCTTGTATTACTGACTTTAGTCTAAAATACAACTGCAATTAGCAGTTAAGATGAAGCTATCTCAAATATTCTAAAGGAGTTGAACAGCATTTTTATACTGAATTCCTATTTTCACATCTGTATGATACCTACTACTACAAAAAAGTAAGACCACTCTTCTCAAATTTCAAAATGTTTCAACTGTAGAAGTACAGTATTTGCTCTCTTGTTCTCTCTTTCCCTGGGCAATTTCTACTGAGCGCATGAAATAAGACAATAAGCAAAAATGAACTGAGCTTTGTCTGCCAGTTTTGTTGACAGAAAAAAAGGCTGAAGAAAACAACAATCAGAAATATCCAGGTAGGTGATCAAGGCACCCTTTAAAATGTGGAGTATTTCTAAGAATATGCACAACTATAGAAACAGTTACCAGGTTTTACCACATGATATGATATCTACTTCAAAGTCCTCTGTTTTACATTACCTCTAATTACATAGATTATGGGTTCTCATGATGGATTCACTACGACATGGGACAAGAATGTTCTGACCTTCAAGCTCACATCTACCATTGAGGTATGAATCAACCACCTCACAGGATTTTTAGTGCCTTTCCCTGTTGGCAGTGTGATAGTGTGATCTCTTCTACAGCACATGGACTCCACATCAAAGTGAGGGGAAATTATTCAGAACTGCTCTCTGTGTGGCACAGAAAAATTTTTTTAGCACATTCTTAAATATTTGGGTACTGGATACAGTGCAAGTAGCAAAGCCAGAGTCATTCTGTAAGGAAATAATTGGATAAATTATTTTCTATTCACCTTCTTCCTGACATATGGTCAAATAGTTCATATGGAACAAGTGATTAGTTGTACACATTCATCTTGAATATGAAAGAGTCATCCTAAATAGTAAGTGAAAGTCAAAGAAGTAAAAAAAATACACCTGTACAGAAAGAAAGATTGTAGTTTAAATCAAGCCCAGAGGGAAAATGCATTTATCCTGTGGTCAATACCAAAAACTTGGAATTCTATGAATTGTAGGATAATAAATTAGATTTAATATTTGCAAATTTTTTCATATTTGAGATGTTTATGGACCTATAAATTATGTCTTATGTATTGGTTGATTTCAAATGCAGTGTTATGCTTTTTGAGATTAATAACAAGTTATGCTCTTTGTATCATAACAAAAACATTATATCAAAACTGAATCTCTGTGACTGCTTTGCTGATTTTGACCATTTCAAACAAGGAACCATTTTCAACTCTTTCAGACATGGGAAATGATACACAGCAAGCTGGTATCCAATTTTTGAATTAATAAAAACACATTGCCTTTTAACTCCCTAGATACAGCTATTATTACAAACAGCTATAAATATGTGTGGTACCTGAACATAGAAAATTTGGCTTCAGACCTGAACATACCCCACAGTGACAGACAAAGGGGACAAATACAGTAGTAAGAGAAAACTAGTGATGTTCAAACTGAGCACACATTTAATGAACTATGATTTGCAAAAGGGTAAGTAAAAAGAGGATTTTGGCAGATAACAAGGCAGGGCTGAAAGAAAAGCAGCATGAACAATGAGAGAGTGAGACCAAAGCTGTGATATATAGTTTGTTTCCCTGCCAACATCATCACTGATGTAAACAAGCTTTTCCATATTTAACTACTGACCTTATTCTAAAAAAAAGACAAGATAATAATTTGAGACCTTATTCTACCTCTGCTTTTTTTTTTTTATTAAATTGTAAAGATCACTATGTTGTCAGTGAAGTGAGTTTATCCTCCTCACCATTTTTTATTTTTGCCAGATGGAACAAAACAATGAGCTGAGCATACAGAAGCCCAGGTAAGAGGCTGGGGAATGCTATTTACCAAGAAGACAGCTGTCCTTAAGCATTTATTAAGAGCCTTGCTCAGTCCCAACACAAACAGCAGAAATGCTACTCTATGGTGGACTCCCTGCTGAGTGCCAAATCGAATGCCCACAAGCCATTGTTCAGGACACACTGGCACAGGACTGCTATAAATAACCCCAGAACTCCCAAACTGGAAGCTCACTGCCACCTACGCGCTCTCCGGCACAGCGAAACTCCCACCACAAGGCTTTTTTCTTCACACAGACCACGGAGCTCTCTTGGGCAACCCAAGGCTTTGAACCAGCCTCCAGAAGAAAATGTAAAACACACCAACCAATTTCACAGCCTTGGCTTTAAATACAGAGCGTTCTTAGCTTTACTGCTTTTCTGTTTTTACTTCTTTTGATCATCCAAACAAGTGCTTTGAAGAAAGCTCCAAGCTTCACCAAAAAGCCAGTTGTAATGCACAAGTTCTGTTTGTGGAAAAAGGGAGATAAAGGACTACACCCATGTGTATGTCCACCAATTCCCTTAAAATTCCCTGTACTTGTGGTCATAACTAGCCCATAAAACAGTCAGGAAAGCGTTCTAAGCAGCTTTGGGTTACACAAGAAAGCCTACCCATAAGCATGAAACTGCAACAAAGAAAAACAGTATCATTGAAGAATTACAGGTTTTGAAAAGTTAAACTAAGTAGGTTAACACCCGAATTAGTGATATAAAATGTCAAAAACACAGTAAAACAGTTTCTCTTTGGAATGTTTTGGTTGGTCAGTGAAGTATTAGATCATTTCTTCACTGGTAATATAAAGAAAGCAGAATGAATATATTGCCCATTTTACTAAACACACAACTAAACACTGATTTCTTGATTTTACATTAAATGAGGATGTAAAAAAATAAGTTTTGCTACTGACATACTGAGTAAAATAAAGCAATAAATAACACTTTCATATTTGAATAGCTAATCCTGGAGGGGGAGTTTGCCTTACCTGCCCTGCATAGCTGTAGTTGAATCCCAGTTCCCGTGAAATTGTCCAATTTGCATGTTCTTCAATAACTGTCATATCTGGGAACTTTATAGGGTTGCTAAACCAATCAAATTCCAGCTCTAAGCATGGAGTTTCCTAGGTAAAGGGAATTCAAATTACTTTTTCTGCTGAATGATAGCAACCAGAATACAGCATATTTTGAAAATGCACTCTTAAGGGGGAAGCTGGCATGCAAATACCTTATTTGGATTTGATCCAGTAACACCAATAGGATTCAACAAATCCTCCAGCCCATGAGGTACTGCCCAAAGATTCAAAGCCATTTTCCCAGATACAAGAGTGTCTGTGTAATCGAACATGTTTATATTTCCCCAAGCCAATGGACAGTGCTCCTTAAAGAGATTAAAACATGATTTTTTTCAGTGTCATCTATGGATTACTGAAGAGCAAGTCAGGAGAAACAGCACTTTCACCCCAGATCAAGTTACATTCCCAGATTAGCAGAAAGCAGGTTGTGGAAGTTGTACCATATTTTTCTATGAATGGCTGTCATGGCAGTCCTTTTACAAAATAATACCAAAAGAACTGTAAACACATGTACACATCTTCTTCACACCAGGGTAAGTCAAGAGGACAGAAGAAGTTTTTTTGACAAAGAGATTTTTTTACCAAGGCCTGCAGTGACAGAACAAGGGCCAACAGTTTTAAACTTAAAGACAATATTTTTAGATTGCACAAAAGAATTGGATTTTTTATGATAAGGGTAGTCAGGCACTGGCACAACATACCCAGAGAAGCTGTGGCTGCCCCATCCCTGGTTCAAGGCCAGGTTGGATGGGGCTTGGAGCAACCTAGGCTAGCAGAAGGGAGGTGGAACTGGATGATCTTTAAAGACCCCTTCTAACCCAAATCATTCTGTGAGGTTCATAAACCTGCTCATAGACAAACCCCCTATGTATTACCTGTGACACACACTCAAACCCAGAATGCAATGATGCTCTTCTGGCTAAAATTAAATGTTGCATGTAGATTCTTAAAAATTACTGTTTGAGATCTTGCATCAAATGCTAAAGGAATACAGATTTTCTTTACTTGAAAATTCAACTCTAAAAGTAAAAACCCTGCCCTTTAAAAATAAACAGGTTAGTAACGGGTTTAGAAAATTAGTTTTAAAAGCACTTCCACCTCAAAACACTAACATTGGTCTTCGTGTCTGGCAATGCAGCATGGACATGATTTACAGTGCTGAACTGATAAGCTTTTTTCTGTGTTGTTTAATTTCCAAACAAAAAAAAAAAACACATGAGAAAAACCCCTATTTTAATCAAACATTGCATTAAGACTCATTGCCAGGACAGCATTTACCAAATATCTTCCCAAACTTGATTTAAGTAGCTTTGGCTCATTAGTGTAATAAATCCATGAGGTGTTTTACCTCCTTAGCACCCTTCCTGCCTTTAACAGAGCAGATGGAAAGGCAGAGCCGAGCAGCACGTGGGAGATCAGGAATGTACATGTCATACAACAGCCATTCATTCCACCTGAAAGATTCAAAAGGCAGAATTAAACCAGGTTAAAGGAGAGCACGGAGCCAACATCATTCACTCAACCAAAAGGCATTTGTTATATTCCTAAACTGTGTATTTGCTTACAGAACACACTTTTTGACTGAAAAAGGGTTTCCACACATGCATTTGACCACATTCACTGCTTTTGGGAATGGAAACTTCCCCAACAGCCTTCTAGCCCCAACACTGTTTCAAAAGTCATGTTAGGTTCAATTCCTGCAACCTGAAGATAATGGATTTGCATATCTGCTACACTGATGTAAGGTTTAGCTTGTGAAACACTTTTCCCTTCAGGGGAAAAAAGCAACTGGGAAAAAGAGCTTTCAAAACCAAACTAAACTTGAACTGTTGGAACATAAAAAGATAACCGCAAGATGGGGACAGAACGTGGAAACCCAAAGCAATATTCCTAAGTCAAATATTTTTCTATTTACTGTAGCAATAATAGCACAGATTGGTTCTACAGGGATACTTCAATTTTGTTTTCATGAACTTATCTAAGTAGAATTTAGCTCTCAGCTGGTAGAACTGTGCTTTTGAAGAGGAACTTCTGAATCCAGTTTCTTCCCCTAAGCGGATTGTCGTACAGAATTTTCTCAGTTGAAAGAGGCAGCAGCTTCCAAGGACAGCATTAATTTTTCAGGGTAGCTACTGAAAGCAATTTTACAAAGAAATAACTGTGAAAGCCCTTCTCTAAGAATAAGGAAATTGGCAGATAAACTTTTATTCACTTTTCTTATGCGTTCATTTCATATAATACAGATCTGTGTGATTATATCCATGATTTCAAGGCATAACCTTCACCACCTTTCCAATATTTTCTCTCTAAAATAGTTTAAACTATCAGTTCAAGTACAGCTGTATTCAGGGCAACTCAGAAGGAGAGCCTATTTTTCACCAACTATGTATATTATTAGTCCTTTAATTATAAAACCTAATCATATTAATAGAAAACATACAGATAAAAAAATGAATTTCAAAAATTATTATAAAAGACATGAAGTCAGAAAATTCAAGCAAAGAATTACTTCTGCATACATCCCTTGCATCTATCTTAGCAGGTGCTGAAATTTCATACCTCTTCATTAGTTAAAGTCATGAGAACAGGTGGATAAAAGATGTCCCCAATGTTTTTATATGCTCATATAAAACTTCTTTTTGCACTTATAGGTTCAAGTCATTTATTTTTCCAGGTAATATTGATGGTTTGTCAAAAATCCTGAAAATAATCAGTCCAGATCTGGCAGTCATTTCCATGCTAGCAGGTGAGACCCTCTCTCCAGATTCAGTGGTTCTCCTTTAGAAGGAACCCCACCAAAACCAATCTGCAGGTTCCAGGACATCACACTGCCTCATGCTGGAAGTGAAATCTGGACCTGCAACTGGAACAACTGCTGTTGGTCCACAGACAAAACCAGAGTTCACTTGCCTAGAGCTCTGCTGATTTCCCAGTATTCATGTGTGAATGATAAGTTATATTTATATATATATGAATTATATTTGTGTTTCAGTAATGTAAATGCACGTGTAGAACAGATCTGTTCAGTAAAGAAATGCTACTATTATGTGCAAGACAAAATGCTTGTGTTTAAATTAAATTAATGCTATTTATATATATAGGGTTATGTAATATATTTTTACAAAACTTAAGGTAAAGGATTCCCAGCAAGGAGCTCTACCTGAGTAATGGCTAATTTGAGCTTTTGCTCCTTCAGTGCTATCATTTATGATGCCCTGAAAGTCAGGTTCTCTACAGTCACTCAGGTATTCATCTTACCTGGGATTAGAACAAGGTACCCTCTGAGTATTCACATTGTCACACAAAGGTTCCCCTCCATGGTAGATGCCTGTTCTAACATAGATCTGAAAACAACATCCATATTAGTCTTTGAAATGTTACTATAAACACATTTTTCTCATTGCAATCAACACATACCATGATTACAACATATTATCCTTTCAGTTTCAGCAAGCGAGAAACAAAAACGAAACTGAAAACCTAACAGCCCCACCACTCCCCAGCCCAAATTAATTCATGCCTTGTCAGGTGTGAAGCACAGTTTATAAGCATATCCTTCCAGAAAAAATGCTTTTGTCTTTCTCCTCATTAACTGCAAAACTAGTTCTTAAAAAATAACAGTAACAAACTTGAAATGAACACTATGAAAACCCCCTGTAATTTAGTCTCAATTCTTCCCATGCCAAGGTATTGTGAAAGAATTTCTGAGGAAAGAGAGCCAGGGTTGTAGGTGTCTTCAATGGGATTGAACCCTACACCTGCCTCTTGTCCCCTATCACCCCACCACCTTTATTTTAATAAACAAAGACAGCACCCCCTCATCAAAAGCACTCTCAATTACTGTAATACATTCTTAAACATAACCACTTAGAAGACAGATAACAACATGGGTTTTCTTTTTCTATCCATTACATACTCTGCTGAAGTACAATGCAAACTGAGTCCTGCTCCTACCAGGCAGAGTATTTAGCTAATGACCACAACTCACACTTTTTAAGCAGTATACAAAAGTTTCCAGATGCTAAAACGTGGGTATGTTCTTTAGAAATAAACACTCCAATTTAAGTAAAGAGTGGTATCATTTTCTAACGTGTTAAATAACAATTCTTTTCCAATGTCAACACAGAACAGAACACTCAGGAGGGAAACCACGAGTTGCTGAAAAGCCATGTGTGATGCCATACCTTGTCTATGTCTCGAATGTTCACATTTACATAGGTGGCACAGAGGATCCTTATTCTGAGAGCACTGTTTATAGTCCAGAGGGATTTGGTTGTAGCTTCTCCATTCATGTAGGGCGTGGCTGTGGAGATGCGCCTGGAGTAGGATGGCATGGTGAAGGTGTCCAGGGGCAGCTGGGTGTACAGGCTCTCCTTTGCCATCAGCATCAGGTTGGGCATGCGGCCAAGCATGATACAGCTCCTTATGTACTGCAGGGAAAGACAACCAAGATGCTGTGTCTTTTCAAAGCCTACACTCTTGGGAATGTAAACCTAGAGATACTCAGGAAGATACAAAAGTGAAAGCATACTGAGAGAGTTTATTATGCATGCACACCCTGTACACTGAGAACAGGTACAGCATCCAGCACACATTGCTGGGTAGGGTCACACAGCCGCACTCATGCAGATTTTGAGGAAGGCTGAACTGGAGAGAGAGAAGGGAGCTGACAAAAACACCAGCCAGGTTTCTTGTAGAGCTCCTTAGCCCCGGCACAGCGCAGCACAGGGCAGATAGATCTGAACTGTTCCTGGAAGCAATTGTGCTGTTTTGGAACAGCAAGGGCTGTACCAGCCTGCAGTGCAGCACAGGTGACTGATACTGCCAGTCCCAGGCAGGGAGCACAAGGTAAGCAGCACTCATGCTCATTTTCGGTTCAGTTGTGCTCACCACCTTACACCCAGCACTGATCCTGACACACTTCACCTGTCCATTCAGGTCTGAGTGCTGAGAGCATTTAGCCTGGCAACACTACCGCAAAATACAGTGTGTTAGGACAGGTCCAGCCCTGGAGTTAATGAGTAAGCTCTGCTGGGGCACAGCAAAGGCAGACCAGATGCTTCTGAAGAAACCACGCTAGATCAAATACATCTGCTGTTTGATCTTCAGATGACTCTGCAAAATTATTCATGTATGCCTGCACTTGTTCCCCAGCTCCCAGAGTATAGAGTTACTTTTCCCATTATTCAGGATCCCCCACCCCTCCTTCTCTCCTCCACTGCTCTGAAGATCAGATTGTCAACCATTTTAGCCAAAGGGATGGGAGCAGTTTATTACAACAATACATTCCTCCAAGAGGAAGCAGCAGCAGCCTGTCAGGAAGTCGACTGGGTAACACTGTCTGCTCCAGAGAGAGCTGCTCAGATGCTCTTCTGTCCCATCATGTTCTGCCTCACACTCCCAGCACTACCAAACCCAGGCAGTGAAGGACAGACAGACACAAGGAAGGCTCAGCAATGATTTCTGCAGTGCTGGAAGTCTACATTTTTTATCTTATTAAAGTAACGACAAAGGTGTAACAGGAAAACAGTTTTCTCTTTTACCACACCTTTAGGACAGGATTTACAGTAGCAATGGTTGTTTCATAATTTACAATCTAATCAAATTTCCTGTTTTATTACATCAGCACCATGCAAATGTAGTTCATCTCTTGCCATCAAAATCTAAGAGATTTCTGAAAGTACCTACCTCTGATTTAGCACTAACGTTAGAGGGAAACATTCAAAGAAGAAAAATGACACTAGTGATACAAATTCCAGTTCAAACCACCTTTTCTCCCCCCTCTCCCTTTTGAAGCACATGGATTAGCCAATTTGTTTAAAGGTGCAGACACTGTCACTTCCAGTGTTTTGGATTAATTCAATGAAAAAGCCAGACTTAATACTGATCATTTTTCTCCCCCACAAATTTAGATTATTTTAGTGTAGTTCAAAAGAAATCCTTTATGTTACTCACCTTATACTGGCTCAGTGGACATTTTTCTAGCAAGTATTCATCACAGCCACAGACTTTTAAAATATATTTGCCCTGGTACTCCAAGACACAAAGTTTCAGCTGTTCAGAAGATAGCAACATACTTCGAGTTTTCTTCCTGATTGCTTCAGCAATAACTTGCTCAGGCACACAGTCATGATTGATTTTTAGGGTGTATTTCTGCTTATCATTGTTTGGTGAGACTATTACCCAGATCACCACTATAATTTGCCCTGGAATACATGTAAAATAATGTTAGGCTTATCCTTTCCAATACAGTTTCCAAACAAAAAGCACAAACCCAAAATAACCCCCAAACCAAACAACTCCCATGCCTCCCCAACACAAAGATTCATTTTTAGTATTAAAGGAAGATGCAAACAAGATTCATAGCCCAGACTGAGAGAGGGTTTATAACTTCTGCACGGAACTAGATGCATTAAGTTTATTTTTGACTCTAGTGTAAACTCAAACTTTTAGCCCTGAGGTTAAGAATATTTTCAGTAACTGAAGACTACTGATGATTTGGCCTTCAAGGAAACAGCAGTAACTCTTTCATACTTGAGGGCTGCAAGGTAACTCAGTGATTCAGCATCATTTAATTCCAGATATCTGAATGCCATAGAAAACTGCAAAGCCAACAAGCTGTTCCCACCCACTAAAAAAGTCACCTCTATTTACCAAGTTATATTTCAAGATTCAGTTAGAATAGCACAATTTTACATATCCTTTTGAATGTACAGTCCATCGAGAAAATTATTCTGAAGAATTTAAGGTGTAAGATAGTGACTTGCCTAAGTCAACAGCTGTACTCTTTGATTTCAAACACTGAAAATATGTTTCTGCTGTAAATATTGCCCTTACCTTTGTCTAGTTTGTTGTATATGTGTTTGGGGAGTTCAGCTGAGGACTCTACATTTGGAGGATAGACATATAGTGCTCTGCTGTGCGGTGCATTGGCATCTCGCAGATCCACGGCTTCTTTACAGACATTAAGAATGTTTCTTCTGAAGTCTTGTACTTCTGGATCCTTGACCATGTCAAACTCACAGACAGGCATGCCAATAGCAAAACCTACAGCATTGGAGCAGATGAGGAAATAATCATAACTAACAGGTAGAGCTAAAGATTTCTTCAATCAGTCACATAAAAAGCCGGCTTTAAGCAAAACACAGCCTAAAATATTTGCTGGCTTCTACTTTGTGGTGGTTTAGCAAACCGCGTCAAACCCCGACATACTCGTACACATAATTGTTTTATATCATTCAAGAACTACACAGTTCTGAAGTTAAGTGCACCAAGCAGACACAGGAAAGGTTAGAAAACAGGTGTACATTCTCTGAAGATCCTGGAAGCCTTAAATCACCACTCTCACAGTCAACATTCCTCCTGGAGGAAAGGGACCAGGACTAAACTTCCTTTGAAGTCAGCACAGAGTTTCCTAAGGGGACCAGAGAAGCTGTGAAATCTGATTTTTTTCTCAAACCCTGCCAGAATTATTGGTAGCTATTAGGACCATAATCAGCTTTGCTTACAACTGAATGACAGCTATTAATTTTTTTTTAATGACCTGCATTATTTAAGAACTGCAGCAAGCACTCCAAGAGACACTGAACTTAAGCTCTTTGACACAGATGCATATAACAGTGCATTTCTTTCAGGTCCTCAGTCTCAGATGTAATTCCCTTTACTTTAATGAGATTACTTGGATAAATCATCATTTATGCATGAGTGTTCAAATGGAAACTTTCAATTGTCGTGTTGCATGGTTACCTAACCACTGCTCTCTCCTAGTCCTGAACACGTTGAGCTTTACAAAACAAAAGTAATTTACTTATGATGTATTCGTCACAATTAAATAATTTAACAATTAGTAGTACATCAGAACAAGTATTTCCAGTTGACAAGTCTCTGCCACTGCAGTTCACATTTGTTAGCAATGAAACAGGAGTGGTATGTTTGTACTGCCTCAATTTAATACTTCACCAAGATGTTGGAAAAAATGCCAGATTCCCTGTGCTTCCTCAATGGATCATGGAAAATGATAAGCTACTCCAGAGATAATTCAAAACATCACAATTTGTCTCCCCTCCACATCTCCAACCTCAGGTGTTTTTTTGCCTCCTCTCCCTATGCTCTTTTGTCAGAAGGGGGAAGGGGACAGCTGAAAAAAACCTCATTTCTGAAATTTGACTTTCTAAGCAAGTTAGAGCAGTATTAAAATGTGTGTCCACAAATATAATTTAAAATTTGTAGTTAAATATAGAATTTACAATTCTATAAACTTCAAAATAAATTAAAACTGACTTCCCAAACAATAGAACAGGTGTTGCTCTGTACTAATATGAAATCCTGCTAATAAGAGATGAGCAAAAAGATACCCTCTAACCCACAGGCAACTACAAATACATTTCACAAAGGCAAGGTGAATGAAACAGACCAGAAAAAAGAAGTTTAACTCACTGTTTATAAATATTGGCTTTACTATGATCAGCACCTTTGGACATTTGATGCAACAACTGGCAGTTATGAAACATGACAGATACAGGTGACAAACACGACCCATTTCAATTCTTTATATTTGAGGAGGATAATCAGTTTTAAAAAAAAATATATAATCTCACCTATTTCTCTATTAAGAATCTTTTCTTCTCTGTTACCTACTGGTTCAATAACTTTTAGGAAAGGCTGAAACAGTCGCAGGTCACAAAGTCTCCGTGTTTCATCAAAAAACTCTTCTCTTTCTGCTTCTTGTGTGACACTTACAAAAATGTAAGAAGATTCATCTTGAAGGAGCTGATAGAGAGGGTACTTCCTTGCTTCTTTAAAGAGTTCATGTTTAATAGTCAGTAAGGTGGCCTCACGGAGGCATTCTAGAGTCACTATCATTCCATTTGGGAGAAGACACTCCACCAGGATCCTGGGGGGCATCAAGTGGATGCCCCATAGTTCACCAGATGACGGCCGCGGAGGCATTTTTAAGTCTTGGGATAACTTTGTACTTCAAGCTTTTCGAGCAGTGATTCGTGAGTGTGAACCTGAGTAAAAATCAGAAATTTAAATGTCAAAATTTAAAATACAAACATCACCAGGAATTCCAGATAAAATGGCTCAAATGCCACTTATAATTGTAGATGAATATTCATAGCTATATTTTACATTCATAAAAAAGACTTGATAAAACTAAGCCTGAGAACTTGTATTTGAATCTAAATATCTACTCAAAACAGTTAACAGAATCACACTCATTTGGAAAAAATGCCAGTATACATATAGTCTAAAAGCAGAGGGGTTTTTTTATCTGAACTTTATAACTCATGAGTAGAACCCTTCAATAGCAGGGGTATGAAAATATCTAATACTCAAATTATTACAGAAATTTTTAACCAAATCTCAAGCCAAGTTCTCCACAGTTTTAATGATGATACAAACCATCAGCTCTTTTATGTTTAGCTAAACCAATGCTTCCAAAATGTATTTGTTTTTTCTCATCTCAAACCTCTAAAATATTCAAACAACACTTACATAATAGTTATAAATGTTTACTAAAACCTCTAAACTTGATTTTAAGAATCCATTTACACGCAAGACTTGGCCGTAGCTGTTTCAGATCAGTGTAAGCTATTTACATCAAAAACAAACCCTTTTTTCCATGAATGGGACAGAAGAATTGAGCCCCACTAACACTTTGCAGTTGGGCTCGTTTTATTTAGTGCCAATGCCCTGTTCCAGTTCCCTTTGGCAGCTGCATGAATGTCTCTGCCAAGCCAAAGGAAAGGAGGGGAACACGTGTGACCTCCTATCTGTGCTGCTCATGCCATCTTAGAGCAGAGGAAATGAGTATGACAAAGAGAGAAAATGAGAATGAGACAGAGTATGAGAAAACCAGAATCTGGACAGAGCAGAGATGTTTTTTAGCCCAGTGGGAGAGGGAAGACGCCACAAAAGAGAGCAGAACTACATGGCAGGCACACAGTGATACTTCACCAATAAACACTCCTAATCCCTACCTATTTTTAATTTCCTTAGCCAGAGGCAATATTTGTGTATTTGCAAAAGAAATCCGGTTTGTTCAGAATGTTTTCACATACAAACTGTTGGCATCCTGTGACAAGACTGAAGAACACTTCAAGTTAGAAAATATTTGGTCTTCTTATGATGCCTTTTCCTGGTCTTAAAATTAAGAGCCAGACATGGTTAATGGAAAAAGGGGTTTTTACCACGGTGTTTAATAAGGATCCGTATGGTGCATGGCATCATTTTACTGGAAGTCTGATACTTTCACCCAGTATCCTGGATTCTTTTTGTAATGAAACAAAGTTGTTCATCTGTGCATTCATTGCTCTTAATTTTGAAGAGATCCATCACAGAACCACAGAACATTAAGGGTTGGAAGGGACCTTAAAGACCATCTCATTCCAACTCCCCTGCCACAGGCAGGGACACCCTCCACTATCCCAGGTTGTTCCAAGCCCTGTCCAGCCTGGCCTTGGACACTTCAAGGAAGGGGCAGCCACAGCTGCTCTGGGCAGCTTGTGCCAGGGCCTCACCTTCCTCACAGTCAAGAATTTCTTCCTCATATCTGCCTACCCTAAACTTACCCTCATTCTGTTTGTACCCATTACTCCTTGTCCTATCACTACAGTCACAAACCCTTTTAGGACTGCCCCTGTATCTCAGTTTTCCTGACAACAGAAAGGAAGGGAAACCCACAAACCAACAGCTTCACATCTCTTCCGTTGGATCAACTTTCTGAAAGCTCTCACTGTGGAAAAGCAATGGATGCTATGCCTGCCCTTTGCTCAGCAAATTTTAAAAATACGTATTTATATAAAAATACATTTCTGTATATATTAACTAAATTATGTATATATAAAATTAATATACATTTTATATATAAGTAAAAAAATAAAGTGATCCTCCCTTATGCACTAGTGTTTCTTTTCTGAAAGGTTTTCTTCCAAGTACATCCAGTACCTGCTTTTGCCACACTTCAGTTCTTACAAAGAAACATTAGAATGAAAATGATGTTTTCCCAAATCCACTGCTTCCTAAGCAACTCTGAGTAGCAATAGGGTTGTCTTTTTTAATCCCTCCTTTGTAGTTGTAGTTTGGGTTTTTAAAAATATCCACAAAAGTACTGAAGTGCCACTGCAGATTTAGAAAAATGCTTTTCCACTAACACCTCATGCATATTTAGAAACGCTCTGCAACTGACTTCTTTTTAAGAAAGAGCTTAAAGAAGCTGTTTCATTTCCCTCATCATTGTAATAGCCTCAGCAAGCGGATGCTGAAATGGAAAGTTCTCAGCACACACAGTGTATTTACAGAGACAAACTTGGGAAGCTTACCAATTACAAAACATTACCAGTGAACCCAAATAACACCATTTAGAATAACTTGGAGGGTTCCAAACCACCGTTAACTGTCCTCAGCTCACAGATAAAAAGAAATACACTAATTATACGGCATCTTTTTGATCAGGCAAAGCATGAACGAGGCTCTCTCCATATCACTGAACCACATGCCTATTTACATTTCTTAACTGCAAACACAGGCAGAAGCACATCACTGTTACAGCACAAACCAGCACAAAGCCCCCAAACAAACAAGAATATGCAGTTATATCAGCTTCCTGTCCACACACACACAATGATAGTATAGATGGACCACAACCAAATTAAATATTCACAACACAGACTGAGTTTATACCAGCAGTGTTTTAATTTCAGTTCCACCATCCTGCTGAGGCTCCTCTGAACTGTGAGAGCCCATTTTTGCCCTGCCCAAGGCATGTGTTCTCACTCCTCACCCTGCTGGCACTGGGGCTCCCTGAGCCAGCTGGTTACGGGTCAGATGGATGAAAGAGGCAGAGAACAACTCACTTTCCCTTTCTTGTGCTGCCTTCTGTTGCTTTAGCTCCTTCCTGAGATCCCCATGGAGTCAGCCCTGGGGGCTGCCTGACTGCAGCAGTGCCGGGCAAGAGCAGCTGCAAGGACGGTGCCTCGTTCCACTGGAAGCTTTCCTCCCTCCCCACCAGCAACTGCCAACACAGAAACAGAGGCAGGAGTGGGGGACACACGTACATCAAAAATGTAAATCTTTTTAGCCAAGCATCTCTTCAAAATAAACATCAACCTTGGCTTTCTTAAAGAATTCAAACATTAAATGACGACTCAATCTCTTCTTTAAAATCTTGCAAACAGTCCAATGTGACATCCCAAAATCTACAATTTTTAGAGCAACTGCACCAAGACAGCAGGTTTTGTTTTAAACTGGGATACAGGCATGTGCTGGAACGGTGCATGCAGTCTCTCTGTGTGCACATTCATTTCACTTGCACATGTAAGCACGCCTCCAGGGTTTGGATTTGGAAAGCAAGAATGTAAACAGAAACAGTTTTGAAGTATAGCTGGCAGCTTGTGTTTCTGTGTACACTTTCAAATCTGGAAGGTTGCCTGGAATAAATAGAATCAATTATGTTCTTCGACAGTAAAAGGACTGTAATTTTAAGGGAATTCTAGAGACATGTTATTTAAATGAAACTAAGGGGATATGCAAACACTTCAAATGGACACACCTGCAATCCCTGACCTTTCTAAAGCACCTTAAACATTTTTCCCTGCCAAAAGCTTTGGGACACCTGGACTAGTGCAAAACAATCTCTGGTTTTGAGATTCCATTCCAAAAGAATAAACATACATGAGGGAAGACAGCAGGAAGATAAACAACATACTTTCCATAATACAGATTTCTACTTGCTCCCAGATACCATATGAATTCTAATTTATATAACCTATTTTCTTGTAGGATAGAAATTAGCTATCATCTGACATAGCTGATATAGTCCCTTATTAAGAATATGAGATTCCAAGTTTAGAAAATTTGGTTTCAGTAAACTATGACAGTTTTATCGCCTCACAGATGAAGACACACTCTGCATGCCAGGGGGGCAATCTAAGGGAAAAAAATATTATTGTTCCCTTTAGCAGACTTATAGTTAAGCCTGTCTGTCATCAGCACCAGCACCTACAGTTACTCTTCAGCCTCTGCAAGGAAGTTCTTCCATCACTAAAGTACCAACTAGCAAGAAACGGAGCAGCATACAAGGAAGCAAGAAGTGCACTGTGCTGGAATACCGCATTGAAGTATAAAGTATGGGATGCTTATACAAAGAGGTACACACACCCCAGTGACTGAGAACTGAATAATCTGCACTGCTATACACATCAGCCAGCATTTCAAAACCCATTCAAAAGGACAGACTAAACACTCGATACAATTTTATCAGCCCACATTTGAAATTGAATGAGTCATTCAGTAAACTGCTACACTTCAATTGAAGTCCATTAGTTTTTACAGTCACAAGACAAACTCCATTACACTGTTTTTATAGACAGGATGTAGCAATGTTTTATAATAATTTTGGGCATCTTTGGTATCAGAGAGCTGCTCATTAAGATTTGTGACCGGATTGATTTCTTTTCCAGGTACAAGTTTCCTCTAGACTACTAGCACTGCCTTCTATTCATTAAATAATCCAACTGTTTATGATTTTGATTTACTGTGCACTAACATGTAGGTTAAATGATTCTCCTGATTCTCTATCACACTGGCAGAAGTATCCATTACAGGTATGACCCCTTTTATAAAGTACTGTGGAATCCCCAAAACAGAAGCTGTGAATTTCTACAAATAAACGAGTTCCTGGAACAAGAACAACACTTTTCAAAATGGAAGAGACATTTCAACCTTTCTAAATGCCAAAATGTTTTACTCTCACCATCAGACAAATCAGGCACTCTAAAACATGAAGAGAACTGGGCAGAGTAGTCTGTCTAATTTTGCTGCTGTCCAAACCTGCTGTGTGGTGACAGTAAGACTGCTCCAGACTAGATATGTTCAGTACTGTCCTTTTGTTCTTCCTGTTTGCCAAGCTGGCACTCTTCCAGAATCCAGGAAGACAAGCACAAAGATGTCTGAAACTGTCCTCCATGAAAAAATTATTATACACAGATTTAATTGGTAAAAATATTGCTTTGTTCAGAATAGAAAACAGCAGACTGTTGCACTGCAGTTGTGTCTTATTTCATATGTATTGCTTTCGTTCTTATTTCCCAGAAAATGTGCAGATACCCGGAACGCCTTATCTGATCACAAACAGCAGCCCAAGGGAAACAAACAGGAGGATTTAACACTGTCAAAATCATCTTGGCATTTAGCTTCCCTCTGAAACACGCAAGTATTTCCAAACACTACCAATTTTATTTGTAGTTACCTACTTCTCCCACCCTTCAAAAACAGCACTGAGTACATTCGCCTTGTTCTAGACAGAGCTAAAGCCCCCTAAAATTATTGGCAACATCTGTAGAATAATAGCACAGCAGAAATACAAGATCATTATTTCCTGTGAATGCAAAACCTCACTAGAAATTAGTGAAAAGCAGTTTCACTTTAGTTAGATATGAGAATATGGGGCAGCTACATTTCAGAGCTGTTCTCTTTAAAGTTATCTTACATCCAGATTTTTTTTCCAGAATACAATACTCTCCTAGTGACTTTCAGATACTATGAATAAAATTAATGGTGAGGTCATCCTGAAAAAAAGAAGAACTCACTTCAAAGTATTGCCCAAGAAGAACTGTGTTATGTTGCTGAAAAAACCACAGGATCAAACAGCTGAAACAAACCCAAGATGATCAGTTTAAAAAGATTTACTATTGCTGGAGTATTTTTTCCTCTCCCAGTGAACCCAAAAGACCTTTGTGAATACTTATTTTCAAATCCCCTTGCTCGCCCTCCCCCATCCATGCAGGCATAGTGTTTACAGCTTCCCTCACTGTCTGGGAGCCATGAAAACAGGATCACGAGAAAGAAGCATTTTCAAGTTGCTGGTGACCTCCAGAACTCCCACTACGACTGTGCCTTTTCCCTAGGGATCCCATGACATAGCGAAGGCAGAATATCTGTCCTAGTACATTTTCTTCCAGCTAAAGGCAGAATTTTGTCTCTTTGTTAAACAAAGGAAAGCCTGGAATTAAATTTTCCTTTTTAGTCCAAAATCATTCAGTAATTCCATCTCTAGCTCCATCTCAAAGGACAGGATTTTGTTGTTTATACAGGACTAGTAGTCATAAAGCACAACAAAGAATCAGAAAAGCAACATATCACCTATTTACACTTCACATATCTGCTTACTCATTATTTCAGCAATTAGCTTGGCTTGTAGTGCAGCAGAATGAGAACTACCTTCCCACCTGGCTCTGTGCTGGTCAGAGCTGTTCCTACACAGTAGGCTGTGAGCTCTGAAGGTCAGTGAGCAGCACCCAAATTCTTTCAAGCTGTTTAAATCCAGAGCTTTAAAGTTTGGCAACAAAATCAGAGCAACATGCCATTTTGTACCCATAGAAATAAGGTGTTCCTCTGATTACATACTTTTGTTTAATACTCCGTTTCATATGGCTGACAAATACTGATTTATGTGAACATCAGGAAGAGCACAAAGCCAAAGCACACCACAAAATCTTACTCTGCTCCTTGCTGCAAATATTAATGGTTTCAATGTCAGCTTTCCCATGCAGGTCTGCTTTTGGAAATTAGTGCAAGACGATGTAAACAAAAGCTTGCACTAGAATGTAGCTAATGAACCCAGGTTTGAAAAGTAACAAATGCTGGTTATATAATTAAAAATATATAAAAATTCCACCTTAAATAATGCTGTTTATTTTTCTTTCCATGTTTCTTCCCATCCTTCCACCTTCCTGGGATATTTGGAATGCAGACAGTAAACAGGATCTTTAAAAACAGGAAGTGCTGGCACACAGACAAGGAACCAGAGCAGAGTTAATCCAGGTGTTCTGAGCTCCCTTCTAGTCTGAATCCCCACCCAACAGGAGCAGCTGTGTAGCAGACCTGTAACTCAGATCCAGGGTCTTTCCCAGTGCTGATCTCCCCAGATTTGTCACCTTGGCTTTTAGAAGCAACTGCTGCAGCACGATGAACCTCCAGTTACGTTGAGGAAGAACAAAGATTTCCTCTCCTACTGTCCCTACTCAGAAAGGCAGGGAAAGAACTGCAATAAAACTCCGGAGGTCCAGCAGACCTCACACAGCTACACTTGCCTCTCTGCCACAAGCAGCAGTATCAAGAGGGTTCAATTATTAATTTACATTTATCTTTACACAAATAGTCACCCTGTGAGCCCGTTCTTTACTAAGAAGCAGCTGAAAAAGACATCAGACTCTGACTTATAGTATCTTGTTTACTTCCCATGTAACATTTCTTAGGATGCAGTCTGGAAGCAACTTTAAATTGAGATCAAATGTTTCTGCTGTACGAAGTTACTCCAGACCCTGAAAGCAACTAATGCATAAAACCAGAAAAAGCTTTTGGAGTGGCAGTGGATAGCACCAATCTCCACAGATTTTTAATAGCAAGCCTAGAACAGTGAACTGGAAACTGAAGTTTCAGTTCTGTAATCCAAATATAAATTAGCTTTCCATTTATTCTATCTTAACTGACTTCTGTAGCCAAATAGTATTTAACAGGAGTATGGGTTTAGTCTGCATGGACTTACTGAATTCAGTTAGCAGGAATCATTATCTTGTATTTACTGGCAAACAGAGGATAGCATTCAACTTCATTTTTGTTAGAGGATTAGTAAGGAACCACATGCCTCAGCAAAAGCCATGGAAGTAGGTTGTTTTATTTTTCTCTTTGTTTAAAGTCCTAAACTGAAAAACTTAAACAATGCTTTCTCCACTGAGCTACTCCTCAACTCCCTTTCCAAAACCATTTGTTGAGAGAAGGAAGTTTGTGGCAGAGTTAACACAAAGGCACAGCCACTGTAATGAAAAAATTCAATTCTGCAGCTAAGTCCACTTGTCCTATAAACAGCTGAAACTCACAGAGTTCCTAGCAGGTTATCCTATACAAAGACACATGGAGTAAGATAGCAGCAAACAAAGCCAGTTCTCTGCCCTGTGGAAGCTGTTGTCTACTTCCACACCAGCTACAATCACAACAGGAAAGGGTCAGTCAGAAATGAAGCCCTACTCTATCACTTGTTTGTGATACCGTCAATGGTGATTAACGAAATATTTATTTAGCAGTAGATGATAACCCTGCTGAGAGGTAAACAGCAACAGTTTTCCATAAAATATTTTCTAGAGACCAAGACTGTCCTGCCAACCCCCCCACACCAAGTGGGGATAATACTCATCTGCAAAGAATTTGGCACCACTAATTGCTCCCATCAGGCTTCATCTCCCTAAAGGTCACAGATCACATTGGATGTATTGCACCTAAGCATATAGGAAAATTGGGCCTTCTATTTGAAACAACACTGCAAGACTAAAATCCCGATTTTGTAAACTTATCTGACTGCTTCATGTAAGTTACAAAGAAAACAAAGATTCTCTGAAACTTTAAGAAGTGTTTATTCTTATTCTAGCTGGTGGCCCTGGTTGAACAGCACTTTTCTCTGCCCTTACAGGTTGCATATCACAATCATGATGCTCAAGACGTCAATACATTTGCATTTGTGTTCAACAAGTGGAAACAAACATGATTCACTGTGACTCTGTGTCAGTAGGCCCTGCATGCTCCAGCCTGAAGCACAAAACCAGCTCTGGTAAACTGGGACATGGTTCTTCAGTCTTTAATCAAATGTTCATCATTCCAGTACATGACTGTTAGAAGCAGCTGTTATGATTTGATGTTAAAGTCCCCTGCACAAATTAGGCTGCAAATGAGATCAAATGCCTGTTCAACAGTACCAACATTATTCTGCCACATTAAGCATACAAGGGAAAGAGAAGAGAGTGCAAGCAGGAGATAGTCACCACCATGGATCCTGTGGTGTCCTGGTGGTCCTTCAGTGCCCTGGGCTTCCTTGCTGGTGGTAGAATCCCGCTTGATTCACTCCGAGTCACTTTTATACCATCCCTCATTAGCATGAGAAGCGTGAGTAGGATGGGTTTTTGGTTCCTCATTAGCATGGGATGTGAGAGTGGGAGTGGTTTTCCAGATCTCATTAGCATAAGGCAGAGTGGGAGTGGTTTTTGGTCCCTCATTAGCATGAGATGTGAGAGTGGGCGTGGCCTCACCATTACACATGGTCAGGTCTCATTGTGGTGGTCACTAAGGGTCTGCTCTGGGGGTCGTACAAGGCACACATCCCCCCAAAACCAAGTGTCCTCTTTGTGACCCCCCTCCTTGGCTTGTGCAATTACACACTTGTTCTGTAACACACCACAATGGAGCGTTGCTGTGAAAAGCATCACGTTTGGTCAGAACTGAAAATGTTCCTTTTTGTGGCTTCTGCAGGGCAGCTCTGGTGTTTCTGCAAAAAGCTACACCACTGAACAAGTGTTTAAGCCAGATGCTGCAAATGTTATTAACCCTTTCCTTACAGCATCTGCTTTGCAAATCATGTTATGCAACACAAGCATGGTAAGCGTGGGGCTACTGAGATGAAGCTGTGTGCTGTGCATCTCCCTTTCCTCCACTTCAAGCTGTAACCCAAATTGTTTCTCTGACAAGGCCAGGGTACCAGCAATTTGTGGTTGATGCATCAGAAAGAAATGGCTAGTGTTTGTCTAAATAGATAATGTTTGTAGTGAACATGAACTCCCCAAAGAAGTGACATAAGCTCACAGGTATTTAAGCAGTGACTATCAGTCACATCTCTGCAGTAGTTACTACAGGATTTCCCAGCTTCCCAGTTTAGAAAGTCACTTTCATAACAAGATTAAATGGTTTGAGACTAAGGCACATGCAGCCTACTACTACAGAGCTCTGTAAGAGGGATATATTAAATTGAAAGGCCTTTATTTTTAAAAAGCCAAAAAGATACTGGTAGTAATCAGTCATTGCTATTGAGAGAATTTTACACAACTGTACAAAAAATGAAGTATTTTTTAAATGCATGGATGGTTCTTTGGAAACATTTCATTAGTGTTTTCAGAGGTGTGTATATTCAAAAAGACTGAAATCAGTTTTCAGCCTGGTGAAGTTTAACCCTGGAATACACCAGAAGACCACAAAAGTTCAAATGTTTTGGATTTAATTAGCACTCATTAAAAAACACCATTAGGGAAGCGTATCTATTTTGCAAAGCATCTTTTTTGTTGTTTAAAAAAATAACTTGCTCACATACCAGGACAATAAGAGATTGGAATCTATAGCCATGGTTACACTTCTCATATCCCCCTGAAGCTGTTTGTGATACTGTGCTAACTGCTGATGTACAATGAAAAGCTTGGAAAAGAGGTGATGAAAGAAGAGTTGAAGAGCTGGATTACAAAGCAATTTGACAACATATTTAAGAAGAGTTTCCATAGTCAGGAATAGATTTTGCTATCCTTTTCTTCATGTATAAACTCAGCCGTTTTATTGCTTGTTGGCTTCTGTTTCCACCTTTATCTTTTGGTGGTAGTTTTGCCATTGCTCCCCAACCGTCAAAACATTCCAAGCTGGAGCTATCTAAGATCAAGGGAGTGCTGCTGAGCAGTGATAACAACATCAGTGCTTTATCCTCCATTTCAGAGCAAGATGAGGAGGAAGGCAAGTTATTAGAATCTTACATGTTCAACCTTGGTTGAACTCGAGCAAAAGAGTTAATCTCTACCTTCTCAAATCAAATGTTAAAACCAATTTGAGCCCTTTCTTTTAACTAGCAATCTCTTATCCAAAACTTTATGTAACTGTATAAGTTTATCCTCTCCAATGACAGCCTTACAATTTCACGTATTACCATTTTAAACCAAAATACAAATGTAATTTATCATAAATCAATCTTCACAAAAAAACTTGCTACACTGGCAGTGGAACTCACAGGCATATCCTCAATTATACACCACAATCATGACTATTCCAGATGTCTAGTTGTTGCTTAAAAACTAGCTCTTAAACACCAGAGGCATTCTTGGGACAACTGCTCTTTTACAGTACTTAATACCTTAAAATTGAAGATTTCAGGGGTGACAGCATGAAACTGCAGGAAGATAAAATACAATATTTTAATCACTTCCCTCCCACCAGTGGAGACTGCCTTGATAAACTGGTAAGTGGAACTGGTTGTTCAACATCCACAAAGGCAGAAGAACAATTTTCAGTGTTACTATTATCACTTCCACTTTTATAATCCAGTCACAGCATTTCCTGGTTATTCTGTTAAGAGCTGGGAATATAAATTAAAAAAATGAAGAATAAGTGGTATTTTTATAGTCTAAGCAGTTTAAAGACATCACAGGCATATTTTGGAGTATTTGGACTGATAGTTTTGACTTTCCTTTTCACAAAGGAAGTTAGCTCTATCTAGAAGCTTATGTTAGCACTATTAATTTCCATCTTTCAAACTGCTCCTGTAGTCAAGTGTTTTCCAGCTTTAATGAAAAGTATCTTAATGGCACAAGCACCAAATATGGATCATAACATTCCTCGTCACAGAGAGCACATTTATTGAGTTTGAGAAACAAACAATTCCTCTCCACTCTGCTTGCCTGGTAAACAAGCCTTTACCCTCTGCTCATTCTCCCTCTTTTGCACTTGTATTTCCAAGCATTCCGCATTTAGTTTGCCAACGTCTTTGCAGAGATCAATATCCTCGCTTTTCCAGCAAGTCAGATGTCAAAGTCCCAAGGCACTGGAAATTTTGTTCTATTAGATTCAGATCACATAACAGGCATGTATTTCTACTTATGGCTGATTAGTCTCAGATGAAATGCTGAATCTTGACTATTTTCCTTTCAGTAATGTTCAAAGTTTCTTGCATTTCGAGGACATTCAAGAATTTGTTTCTTTGTTGACTGCTAATAGCTAAGAGAAGGAATAAGGTTGCAACAAGGAGTAATTTTTCGTTCACCAATTTAGCGTCCTCTGCAAGGAGCTGACAGTTTAAGACACTTTTCCACGACAACAAATGCCATTTCAGCAGAAAACCCATGCAAGAAGCATGACCCAATTTAACAGCAAGAGTTAAAAATCAGGAACAGTCTTGGAACATATTGGGCAAGAGTCATTCATCACCATTAACTGCCAGATTAAGTATTGGCAAAAGACTGACTAACGAGTATGGAAAGAAGAAAAGCAGTGAAGTCTTAATGACAGATAAGTTTTTTGGCATGTTGTACAATCTAGGAGGCAACCATCCAGCTGTCTCTCCTTTCTATTGGAGAGAAAATAACCCAAGGGATGCTTCTCTACATTTCTTTGCCTTAGAAAAGGGTCAGAATATACAGTCAATAAGTGTGACTCAGCTGTCTCGAAGTTTCAGGGAATTTACAGTCAGTCTTAGTCAATTCAATAAGTCTCTTGTGTTCAACAAACAAGCTTTGTGGTTCACAACCCTCAAAAGCTACATTTGCAAATGTTTGTTTAATCAGAAGGTATAGGCAAAACTGCCAAGGTTTTTCTGCATAAAAATCCATGAAGGTAAGTTAATGAAAGGAAATGTGTTAACGAGTAGACAAAAGCCCTAAACAACAAAACCCAGTCTCTGGGATTTATCTAACTCTCTACTGGTAAAAAGCAACAGGCCATGAAACCAGACATCACTGAACCTAAAGTTGTCTGTTGGGCACAACTGCTATGTTCTTAAACTAGACTGAAGTAGCCACTTCTATTGCTGCGAGTCAAGCAAAAGCTTCACCAGCGCTCCATCATTTCTCCCGTTCAACTTGACAAAGGTAAGCTGGCCTCTTAGAATTTAGTTTTTACATTTCTGAAGCTCAGGTATGTGAGCACTGTTTTCCAAAGACAGACTATAAACTATAAACTCCTATTCCCAAGGAGTTTACTTAGCAGGCACAACTGACCAAATGCTTTTATCCCCTGCTTTGCTGGCTTTAAGAACACTGGAAATAGAGAACAAGTGATGATGTCTACTGTCCCTCACATTTCTTCTTTGAAATACACAGGCATCTTAGACTGCCTAGCACAAAATCTGTGCCCAGGATTAACTAGAAAAATACTTTTCTAGAATTCAAGTGTAGATATATGCCACATAAAACAACATATGTGCTGCAAAACCAGTAAGCATTGCTTAGACCGAGAAGTCAGACCCAGAGTTACACAAACTGCACTCAGACTGCTGCATTTCCATATGAATACAAGTTAACATACAGGATTTAGAAAAATGCTTATTTTTCTTTTTTAAACCAATTTAATTCCTTCTACCCCCTAGTAGGGCTTGATTTTGTGCTGGGTTTTTTGTTTGTTTGTTTGTTAGATTGATTGTGTGGGTTTGTTTGTTTTGATTTTGTTAAAGTTAATACTATACCAGTGCTGCAAGAGGAAAAATAAAAAAAACCAAACCCAGCAGTTAATACTCAGAGTATTATTTCTGGTTCATTTAACACTTCATTAACCATTCAGAAACAGATCTGTAGAAGTTCAGTTGGGAGGATCCTCTGGAGGTTATCATGACCAACTCTGTAATCAAAACAAATCACATACATTTGTTGTCCAATTAAATACAGAGAGAAACAAATGTATTCTCTGCACTGCTCCCATTTGGATTAGGATACTACAAAGAGACAATTGTAACAGAATTCTTTGCTATGACACATTCAACTTCAAGAGCAAATGAAAATTCCCATCCAGTTTTAGTGAGAATATTTTTGTGGCCTCTTTTAGTCATAGCTACAGACAGGCATCATCCCCTTGGAGCAGCTGGATGTCTGGCTTTTTAAAAGGATGAGACAAAACTCCCACAAGCAAGGAATGCAATGCATAAAAAGCTGCAAACCCCCCAAACCTTAGCTCACACTAGAAGCCACATCTGTTCTCCAGTTAGCCAGAGTCCAAACTCTTATCCTTTCCCTCCAACTGCATCACACACACAAAAAATGCACATATGGCCCACTCTTTCTCAGTGGGGAGGATTTACTAGATCTCACATATTTTTCAGTAATTACAAACCAGTAAGTAGTAAGACAAAACTTAGTTTTAGAATGGTATTTGAAGACTAAACTGGAAAGACTGGTTTTGCAGTACTATTCTTGTCCAGGTATAAATAACAAAATCAGTTCCTGCATCAATATTGAAGTTAAAACAAAGCATCTTAGCTTCCCCTCACGCAAACACAACACTCCTCAAATGTCCTATTAACTACAGTCTTTGTTAACCTTCATTAATGTACTCAACAAAGCAAAGCTACATGATACCAATCTAGAGGTGCTATTATTTCTTCCACGATTTGGAACTAGTGTATCATCATTCCAATTTCCTCTCCCCCCAAGCAGGCAAACAAAACCAATAGCAGCAGTCTTCTATTTGGAAGTGACTGATATTTGCAAGATGTTTAGGATATTTCTGACACCCGAAGAATCTGCACCAGAAATCTCAAAGATTACATAAGAAGTTGACTTTTTATGTACAAAACGTAAGAAAGCAGTTTTTGCAGACTGCATGTGAGCCTTAGGCTTGTTGTCTAGTCATTTACTGATAGTTTTAATTCAGAAAGAAATTAAAGTTATGATGATCATCAAGGTTGTTCAAAGTTGTATTATGCATGAGCAAGCCATTAAAAAGCACACCACACAGTAAAATCTGAGGATCTGTGGATCAGGAAGTCCATTCCTTGTATCACTACACCTTTTAAAGGTGAGATTTTCTTCCAATAACTGGAAACCTCTTGTGAGGTTACTTAATTGGTCTTGTGAGACAGCATGAGGGTGAAGCATGAACTCCTTGCTGGTTGCAGAAACTCACATTCTAAAGCTTTCAGCAACTTCTAAAAAGTGAGTTATCCAGGAAAAAGTATCCTTCATTTGCTCACAGAAAGCAGGAATAGCCTGATTAACAGAGAAACAGTTAACTAAGTATTGAACCACTTTATGACTTCCAATAAAGCACAATTGCTTTGTAAACAAATCAGCTACACCCCCTTTCCCAGAGAATACTCGAGAAAGAAGAAAAAAAAAAAGGCAAAAAACCTCTCTCAGAGCCATCATTCACACAGTAAACTTCAACAAGAAAAAGAACAAATTTGTCATTGATAAAGAATGACAATTTGGAGCAGCCAAACAATTAAAACACTTTGGCATGGATTTGTAGGCTGGGATTCGCCTGCCCTGAAAAAACACGAAATGCTGTCTCCAGGTTGCTAAGAATGGCACCAAGTTAACACCTAGGAAATGCAAGGCATCTCACCAGTCAAATTCCAACTGCAGCTCTGGATTTGCTGCATTTACTGTCCTAAAGAAAAAGTGGACTATTTCACGGATCCCATAGGAATTGCGTGGTTTCATAAATTCCTCTGTGAACACTGTGAGCTTGGTTGATGTGTGGTTTGTCTACATTGGCTAAAATATGCCTCTGAATAAGTAACAACTCTGAAAAAGTTTTCCAATGCTATTGTTTTGAGAATAAAGTTATTTATTGTGAAGCTTTAAGTTCACATGGGGCTTGATTATAGAACAGCTTATCCAGTCAGTTCCTCGTAGCAGACAAACCATTAAATCCCATCACCCTGAGTACTGGAATATTCCTAGGAACTAACAAAGTTTCCACACAAGAAGTGGACTTTGTTTATTACACTGCATTACAGAATTGCAGCATGGAAGCAACAAGTATGAGTACACCCCTATAAACTAACTGTGATGTGGAAGAAACTAAAGAATGAGTCAGATCACGGTGGGAAAGTTTCTAACTTTATCCAATGCAATAAATCCGAACTCCTGGTATAGCTCAAAGCAGGGATGTGAAGGTACAAATAACTAACAGAACAGAATAGATGTTTTCTATTAAGTTCCACAAAATCCAGACTCAGAACCCAATTTACCACTCCTTTACAAGTTTGCTGCAGAATTAAATGAAGAAAGCTTCACACTCCCTACTGTCTACTTTTTAAGTATATATACGTGCCTCCTGCTTGTTCTGAATAGGCACCGCTTATAAAGAAACCTTTGTTCAATCAGATCTTTGGTCAACAAGAAAAGAAATACAGACAAAAAAAAAATTAGAGACATATCCATAATAGCAACAGAAGTAATTGGCTTGATATCTTAATAATTTAAGGAATACTCAAAACAGCCGCAAAACCCGCAAAGAAAAACAAACAGGCAGTTTGTGTTAGTTTAGCCAAAGTTTTGCTAATATAGAGTCTACCAGAAAAGACACAAATACTGGTAAGAAATAGCAGTTTCATACTTAACATCAGTACAAACCGATCTCTGGGTAGCAAGAAATAGGAAAGAAGGTTTTACAGGTAGCAGGGATGAGACACTGCTACTGTCAGCCGAGTGCATCTGGAAGCAGGAGGTTGGGTGCCAGGATCCACACACACGCCCATCGGGAGAGGCTCTGCTCCCAGCGGCATCAACCAGCCCCATCCCCAGGACTGCTGGAGCACATTTACAGCGAACAGCTCCACTCCAGGGGTGGAGGCACCCACACTGGAAAACAACAAGCCGCTATTCTTCCTCTCCCAGGTCACTTCCCCGCGAGCACCCAGAACGCGGGATGCGGCGGTGGCGGAGCTCTCCCGGCCGAGCGCAGCCCCGCGGCCCCTCAGCCCCGCGCTGCTGCCGGAGCCCCCTCAGCGAGCGGCGCTCCGGGAACGGCCCCCGCGACCCCCGCCGCGCTCGCCTCACTCACCAGCCGCGGCCTCCCCGGGCCGGCCCGCGCCCGCCGCGCCCCGGGCCGCGCCCGCCGCCTCCCGAG